>NC_141540.1:83497500-83797500 GCF_021556685.1 Rattus norvegicus | reverse complement strand
GCTTTAAGTTGCTGCCTGGGAAGTGTGTCTGTGGCAAAGAGGACTTTGGACTTTGTCTTGTATGGTGTGGAAAGGCCAAGAGACATTTTTAAATGCAGGCATGTTTGTGGATAGCCAGCTCAAAATCTAAGTGTCTGAATGTTGCGCTGAGAAGGTGTCAGTTGGTGACAGGATGAACTGTCCATTCTGGATTTGGGGCCAGCATTAAGCAGAGGCTGATTTTAATGGTAGAATTGCCAGCAAATACTTAGGAGTCCTGATGTTTATGCATTTTTCTGTTTGCTTGCTTTTCTAATGAGTGTAGGATTTTGTCTTGGCTTCCAGTCTGCTGTGACCCCTCTATCTGTGTCTGCCAACTTACTAAGCCAGGCCATTCCCTGGTTGGTATTTGTGCAACATTTCCTCCTCTGCTTTTTCCCATTTCTTTTTTAATCTAGGCACATTTTGCTTTTACCCCAAGTGAACTATATCTGTTTCTTACTCCTTTCATCTGCCTTGTACCCAGATCCTTGAATGGATCATTCTCCATTTTCTTTTTACTTTGTCATATTAACATACTAATGCATTTTCCTTTCCAGTATATTTTCTTTAAACACATAAATATTATTCAAGTCAAGGATGAAAATGTTCCCACAAGGCCTGATTTCAGCTGTATAATCTAAAATGATCTTATCTGACATGGGTTTTAAAGGAATTCTGAGTGAAGTGCTGGGGTCAGGAGAAAAGTATATAGTAACTAATTTGCTACATTTGTGACATGGGGCAGGAGGAAGTGTATAACTTACTTGTTCATCAGTTCCTCTTGTCCTATAATAACCCAGTCTGCTCAGGGCTCTTTAGCTGTCATCTTCTGATCTTCCATCACATACTTGATCATCTTTGATAACTCATCACCTTGCTTCAATTTTACACCTTTACTGACAGCAGACATAATGAGTATCTTAGAAAAGCACAGTACAGGAAATTAATAGTTTTAAATTTGTTGTATACTAGTTCACCTTTTGGTTGAAAACTATCAAGTTTCTTAATTTTCTAAATTTCAGGTGTATGTAGAATGGGGCCAACATGTCACAGTGTGACTGAGTAGAAGGGAAATAGAGATGGACTCAGGTGAGGTCTTTGCCACATCTGTTATTTGCCAATACTGCCTCATATGAGCTAGCCTCCTCTTGGTACTCACGATCTTGCTTCCAGCCCATCTCACAGCTACTTCTGATATGTACTAGCTTCTTCATGAGCTCCAGTCTCACAGTTTACTCATTGGTAGGCATCTCTCCCTAGATATGCTGCTAGTGTACCCAGTTTATCATTATATCCATCTCCATTATATCCAATATCATCATATCCATTATCTCCTTCCTTCTGGGTTGGGCATCCTTTTCTACAGGCATCACAATATTTCAGTGCTCTGAGCCCGTAATATAGTCCTTATACCCAGACAGAACAGGACTTAAATCTTTGGTCGACATTAAAAGCAAGCAAATTTGAAAAGTGTCAATAATAATAATGGGGGTAATTACATGTGCCTGTGACATAAAATTGTCATGAGGAATACATAATACCATTCTTGTTTTGTATGCTGTAAAGCATAAAAACATATGTTTTTATATGTTATGATGCAATGATCAAATCTAGGATCTTCTCTGTGCTTGGATAGTACTTTATCACAGAGATACATTGCCCAGTCCACTGTCCTCCACCCTCTAACAAACTACCTACCTATCTAATCTTGATTCTCAATTGCTCACTCTTTTTTTTTTCTATTTGTTTTTGAAGTCTTTTTATATCACTGTGTAGGGGTCTACATTTCCAAGCTATCTAACTGATGTGTTGAAGCTGAGTTGATTTCACTACACATGTAGGAGGATGGGTGGTAAATGAAACACTTAAGTTTCAACATTAGTGAAGGCAGCCAATGATCATCCTTATTAGGACACTGGACTGAGCAAACCTTACCTCTATTAGCCTGACCTCCTTACCTTTAGATATGAACACAGAAGTCATGCATATTTACTGAATCGGTTATCAACTCTACCCACTGGGGATGGCAGTTGCAGGGTGAATAGTAGAGACTAATGGCTGCTAAGACCAGATAGCAAAGTACAGACTTGAAGTTGTGAGAGGTCTGTGTCAGCGAAAATGAACAGAGCTGAGATGGGAAGATAGTATGAAAACTGGGACATGTGCATAGCTTAGCGGACATGAATGGGGATAATCTGTCTGAACCAATACATGTTGCAGAGAGCAAAAAGCCAGTGATTGAAAGGAGTAGAGATCGGAGAAGGAATGAAGTGGGGGAGAAGAGAGTCAAAACCCCAGCAGGAGTTGCCTATCAAATTGGGTCTCCCAGTTAGAATATTGCCTGAGAAATTTGAGGTTGGCTAGACAATGATCACATGGAAGAGGAAGTCTCTGCCACCAATGTAGGATATATTGAGGAACTCAAGCCTATGTATATAGGACAGCCACTAAGCAAGACATTAAAGCATGGGTATGACATATACTATATAACTTAAAAGCATGAGCCACCCTGAATGCAGTGGAATGAGCATAAACTTAGAAATGTGGGTACAGTTGATAACTGATTCTGACAATACATTATCAAATCTGTGCCTATAGTATGTTAGCTCTGGGGAGACAATCCTCTACTCCATTATACATTAGTAATTAAACTTTGAAGACAGGCAAGAATGTCTAGGGACCTGTATTCAGGGCTGTTCAAATTAGGCTGTCTGTTGTTGTTGTATGGAATTCTTCCCCAGGCTTTGGGGAAGGCCAAGCAGTCAGGGCACTGGTATCTCATCCTTTTCTTTCCTTCTGTTACCCTCTGGAGGTTCTGAATACATGAGTTTTGTTTCAGAGGAAAAGCAGAGGATGAGGTATTTGGCTTCCCATCAAAGCTTTCAGATGTGTTAAATGCATTCCTTCCATTATAAAACTAAGGCGCCCAGAGACTGAGTGCATTAAATAATGGTAAATAAATAATAAAGGCCTGACTTTTGTTTCAACACCAAGCCTAGCATTCTTTAGACAATATATAGCCCCTTATCATGCAGTGCGCACCAATCCCTGGGCATGGTCATGCAACTCACACTTTCACTATAGAAGGAATGCATAAAATGAAAAGTACTTTAACTCATAGTGCTTCATCTCAGAGCAGTGATGTGCAACTTAGCCTAGACTATGTTCCTATTTGTGTAGACTTTGCAAGATTCTCAAGTGAACAAATAATTTTTAAAAATCCTTATATTTATAGTCTTTTATTGGACTATGCCAATTATATAGCTAAATCAGATTAGTGGTGTTATAGAACCTAGAATAACTTGGGAGGCAGGCTTCTAGAAGTGCCTGCGGGGAAGAATATGTCTTTGTGAAGGTGGACAGACCCATCCCCTGTGGAGGGCGCTGTTCCCTGTCATGATCCTAAACTGTAAAAATGGAGAAAGAGAGCCAAGAAGGGGTATGTCTTAACCCTTCTCTGCCTCCTCCTGCCTCCTGCTTATGCATGTGATATGACTCACTGTTTTAAGCTCATTTTGACATTTTGATTACTCTGCTGTGATGAACTATATCCTGGAATTGGGACCACAATAAGCTGCTTCCTTGACTTTTCTTTTTTTGGTCAGGCTGTATTAATACAGCACCAGGAAAAGAAATTAAGATGCTTGGAGCACACAGTGGTCCTCACACAAAGCTTGGTGTCATTTTGCACTGCATATAAAATACTCTTTTTAGAGTTTTTCAGGCTTTCTTCTTCAGAGATATTTCTCATGGGTCTTAATGTCTTTTCTGCTCAATGTTGGTACATTCTTATATTAGTAGAATATCTAGATCATGATAGTAATCAAAAGTAAAAACTTGAATTATTAATATATATCTTTATCATTGAGGTCTTAGGAAAGTGACAACAGACTGGTTGGTCTGAACAGTCTATTTTCCCAAATACCGAGTACTTATGTATCATTCTTGAGTGTCTGATGCAGTGACATGGTAAAAGCAATCTAATACCAGCTTAGGTAAGATGTAGCTCATAAAGGCTCCCATCCCCCTCCCTTCTCCTTTTATCTTATGTCAAACCCTACAGAAGGAAGCTGCATGCATCTGTCTTGCATCTATACATGGATTTTACATGTTGAGAGAGGTATTGCTATCTCGAGTAATTTAATGTAATTTCTATCTCAAATGTCAAGTGTCTGCTACATTTCAGCACTTCCTCCATTTGGTATAATTGTCAACTCCATGTGCACAGATTGCCTTAATACAGTCATCAAATGTGCTTTGAATTAAGAGCTATTTGGCCAGCTTCTGTAGCACCGTTTGAAGCGGTGTGTTCTGTGTTGCCATTTTGCCTCTACTTTATCAGAAACATAAGAGCTGTATTTTCCAAAAACCGCTATGCGAAGTCTTTTCACCAGGTGGATGACATGTGCACGTGTCTAGCTAAAACTTGAGCAGTGGTAGTAGCCTAATTTGGACCGTTCCTTCTGTAATCACTGACATTTATTAAGGATTTGCTTAAAGGGGTTCAAACAAGGACAGTGACCTCCCAAGTACTGGCATTTTAAAAAAGGTTCATTTTTAATGACACAGTGCTCAAGAGAGTGATATCTTATGCAGCTTCAATGCTTACTAACAAACAGCTCCAGTCAGTGTCATGCAATAACCCCATATAGGGAATTTGAAAATTTGAAACATATCATAATTTATTAGCCTTTCACATTTGTGCACACATGAATGTGTGAGAGAGACTTAATGGCCCAGGCATTGCATGTAGGGAAACATTTGGTGTGTGCTCTGTGTTTTGGTTGACACTTGTCACACAATTTTCAGCATCTCTCCCCTTTTGTTCATTTCCTTGGGTTTTAAACAGTCTGATGAAATCCCATCAGCTAACTGGAATTGAATTTTGATGCATGCCAAGTTGCTTTGATGGAATCTAGGGTAATTATCTTAAACTCAATTTTATTCAGCTTCAATGCTGGCATTTTCCATATTCAGGAAATAAGTGCATTCATCTGCTACTGCAGATAGACGTTCAGACAGAAACAAATGTTGCTAAAATAAAAAGACCACACTTTTAGTTCATTTTATACTTTTGTTTAAGAAATGTCTTGTATATGGATTCAAACTTTTAAAAGATGTTTAGCATCTGTTTCTTTTAGCAATGACAAAATCAAAACAAATTATTAGCCCAAAATACTTCTCTCCCCAAAAGGAAATTACATAGTTCTTTTTGACCAAAGCATAACTTTAGAGTCTCGGCTTTTTAATTTTCCTAAGAGGGACAAAAATATTATTTTAAGTAAGACATTTTTACATAATACTATGAAAAAAAACAAGTTTAAAAATCTGTATGTTGATCAGAAGGCAGTCTTACAAAAGAATCAAAACATCTTAAAATTCAGTCTTTATTTCTGATACGTACACTGTGAGGAAATTAAGTTAATTGTAACTTGTGTGCCAGCATGATTGTATCTCTGAGATCACTACAATATTATGATTAAAGAGCTCTGGGTGTTAGATTTTAGCCCTTCGAATAGGGTTTTCAAAATGTTCACACAGTCTGAAAAAAAGACATTGACCTATTCAGCTGTCCAGTTTCTACTGTCCCCAAGGCTTCTAAATCTAATTTGAACTGAAAGAGTTTTAGTTTGCAGTTGGAATCTGGAAGTAGGAGAGAAATTATAGGTTTGGAAGCACAGTCCTCAGCTCAGCCAACTTTGGGGGTCTTAAGAAGGCAAGGCTCTTCTCTAGACACATGGAAACTTGATTGAAGCATTCTTATCTGAATTTATTCCATGAAGTTATTACAGAGTTTGACATCTTTCTCCAACAACCTGGCATATAACATCCCCTTGCAGGTGATGGCAGTTTAACGAAAGGCAGATAATTATTGTCAGTTAATTGAAGACAGTTGTATGGCCCTGGACGAAAGTGATCTATGTCGTCTTTTGTCAAAACCATGTGCCTCTCTACAGCCTTGTTCAATTGCCCTCCTCTTTTCAGACATTTCTTTGGTAGGTTTTTCGGTAGCTGTGTGTGATTTATTAATCACTATAAATAATGTGTTAGTTTAACTGCAATGTTTAGAGACTGTTCAGTCTAGTATTACTTCAAAATTGCACAGTTAGTGAGTTCTGCTAACCATCAAACTCAGCAGATTTCTCTGTGAGTGGAAAGGGACTGGGGAAAATGCTGAGTTTCTATTGGTTCTAATTATGATCTGAATAATGCTGATAGAATGCATAAGAATGGATATTCAGCAAAGAGGTGCGAATATCATTTCACATTTCTTATACTGTGTAGTGGGTTTTATTTGTGGCTAATGGAGTATCTGTTGAAGGCTATTAAAGTCAGTATAGGAAGCTTCCCAGCTCACAAATTAGACAAAGGATCTAGAATTATTATACAAGGTATGGTGCATGCAACCTATCTTCATAAAAGTGATTTCAAAGTCTACTTTAATATTAAAGTTTTTACACATGTTTACAAGGAAATTGTCAGTGTAAACATAATACATTTTAATTATATATAATGTAATCTATAAAATTATAAAATAAAAGGAAATTTGACTTTTTTAAAGCAAGAAGATCATAAAGTGAGCGCTAACATCTTGATGCTGCCTTGAGTTTGGATTATGACGTTAGTATACATAAGATTCTCAAATGGTTAACCTAGAATCTGGAAATAATTGCTATGGCTTTGGTATAATTTTCTCTAGATTCACAGCCTAGAAGGAAATAAAGTATTCATGTTCCTTAGTAAGATACTTGATTTTCACTAATAAGTATTGTACAAACCGTAAGCTTTGCTGATAAGATGAATTGAGATTTGAAAAGCAACCAAAGTTGCTATAACTGGAATGGAAGACAGAAGCAAACACCAATGGCAGGGGATACAGGCATTTTTAGGAAAAAAAACCTATAACACCAATAGCTCCCAGAATCTATAAAAGAGATTCATTAACCATTTCTAAATGTTATCAGGAGAGATCAAGCTCCTATACATGGCTAGAGCCAGGTCAATGTGTTTGATTTTTTTTCCATATTCATCACTTGACCAAATGTTGCTGCTAGCTTTTTGTGAGAAGTGAGTGTGCTCTCAGAATCATGTTGGGAAGGGTGCCATCAGATTTCCAAGATTTCTTTGACCCTCTGAATGTGTATGGCCTGTCAGTCTCAGATTCTTAGTAGCCTTGGGCCAAGGAGCTGTGAGCAAAGCATCCTGGGAGCTCTGCATTTCCTGAAAGAAATAAACCATCTGACCTTTAAATTAGAAAACTGCTCCTATCCACACCTCTGTGTCATCTCTCAAGACTCTGAAAGTGGGTTTGAAAGCTTTACTTCTATGTTTTGTTTTTAAAATGTGCAATAAAAGGGTAGAACCATATCAAGGGGAGGAGCAAAGGGTGAAGGGTCATGTCTCAAGGGACTGAGAACAGGATTAGGACTTGGTGGAAATAATTTGCAATTTAGGGTAGTGTCTTATAAAATACACATCCTTAACTGGGTCCAAGTTAGAAAGCTGAGTAGTTCTCATTTCATGTTCCTTCCAGGCAAAAATCTACCTTTTGTGTGCTAAGGAGTTAAGATCACCTATGAAAACTGGCTTTTAGTACAAGAAGGGACTGAGCAATGTGAGATGCACCCTGATCAAAACAAAGTTCCTTTGTTCGTTCAGTGGTCACAGGGACACTTCTCTTTAAATCGTTGGTGGGTAAGATTGAAGATATTGTAGCAATGGCAAAGCCAGAGGGTTCTAAGGTTGGCTAGGCCTGTGCTGTTCAAGAAGACAGGTTCTGCTGTCTTCACTGATGGAACCTGAGTTGAGATCTGCATTATTAGTGACATTCTTAACTAGGAATAGAAAAGATGGCATTAAGCAATTATAAAGCTTACCTAAAATAGGCATTTTGATTTTAAATAACTCTCCAAATATTAATTATGTATTCCAAATATTTATTCCAGTTATTTCAATTATTCCAAATATTTATTATCACAGCAGTCGTATACACTGTTTTTTGATTGATTCTAGAAATTGATTTTTTTAAAAAATGAAGATAGAATGTGGACCATATATTTTCAGATAATTTCTTAGCACTCTTTGCCTTGTACTCTTGGATAGATGAACAGGATGCTTTGTCAGGATCAGCAAACTGGGCACATATTTAAATGTCACCATTCTCAGCAATATAGCCTACTCTCTTATGGATGCCTCCTGTTTGAGTGACTGAACTGCAGGACAAAGAGTCCACGGCATGAGAGGTGGCCTAACTGTTGATGCAGATGATGTCGTGTGTCACACAGTAACGTCTGCCATCACCGTGGCCTTTTGTTTAGTCACCTTTCCGTCCTTCTCATCCCTCGTCTCTCTGCTAAACAGTGTGTGATGGATCACACCACCAAGACCGTCAAATGCACTCATCCTGGGAAGCAAACACTTCATGGTTGTTTAAAACTGTAGGGTATTCACACAGGGAATGCAGGGGTGGTTTCAAGTTTCTGAAACACTCTGCGGAAAATGAAGTGATAACAGTTCCTGCCAGTGGCCATGTGACTCGGTAACTGGAAGGAAAGAATGCTTGTTTAGGGCTTGACCTGAGTTAATCACAAGCAAGAGTTATTACCCCTGTTGTTGTTGTTGTTTCACACAGATGTTTGCTTTCTCCACAATTTCTTTCCTCTCATTATAGATATTCTATGACTTTTTGATATCTGACTCCGTTCTTGGAGAAGTTTTCAAAATATCTTTTCTGCTGACTTAAGGCTCTGTTTGAGCTGTTGACATTCATTAGAAATGCAGTAACACAGTAGAAAGATCTCAGTTCTGCAGTCACCATTCTGCCATCAGCTGTACTGCGGGGGCTTTCCCACAATGGGCTGTACTAGAGCTCTTCACCACCATGGGCTGTACTGTAGCTCTTCCCTACCATGGGCTGTACTGGAGCTCTTCCCCACCATGGGCTGTACTGGAGCTCTTCCCCACCATGGGCTGTACTGGAGCTCTTCCCCACCATGGGCTGTACTGGAGCTCTTCCCCACCATGGGCTGTACTGGAGCTCTTCACCACCATGGGCTGTACTGGAGCTCTTCCCCCACCATGGACTGTACTGGAGCTCTTCACCACATGGGCTGTACTGGAGCTCTTCCCCACCATGGGCTGTACTGGAGCTCTTCACCACCATGGGCTGTACGGTGGCTGTGCACCACATTGGTCTCCATAGTCTCAGAAGTCTAGAAGATTCCAGGACATTCTGCTCAGTCGCTCCACACTCTGGCCTACCTCAGCACGCAGAGTAAATTTAGCACCAACATGTACTAACATGAGCTTTTGTTGTGTTTAAATTCCTTCTTCTCTTGGCTGGCCAGATCTTTATTTTATTTTGGTCCCTGAGCACATCTGTCACCTGACTCCTTGGAGGCTATATGCTTGAGGGTGATGAGGGAAAGGGCTTGTTTTGACTGAACCTGTGTTTTGTGTTTAGCTTCCAGATACTTTCCACATTCCTATAGCCACCTCAGGTGAAACGCACAACTTTTAATCCAGTTGGTTGAGGGACTGGCGAGGTAGTCTGTTTCGGTGTATTTATTTATTTTCACTAAGTGGGTGGGATATTATAGCTTTAATAAATGACCTTTTGTGCTGATAATGTTGTGGACTGAGAAAGTGTGTATTTTGAAAAGAAAGTCTTTTATTTCAATATGCTCAGTAATTTTTTTCAGGATTCATAAATGAGAAGTTTAAGATAATGCATTTTCATGAGTGGTGTCTGAAGCATTGGTCTAGGAAATAGGTAGGCAGTGAGAATATTAAAGGCAGAAATTTTTATGCAGAGAAGTCATGAAGACTTTACTGTAAGTGAAATTAATGTATTTGAATATATAAAAATCCAGGAAATCATAAGTCTGGCAGTTGCCTTAACATTTACTTTCAGATGATTTGTTAATTTTGTTTTTATTAGTTATGTATTAAGTATATATCATAGTATGCCTTATTGTACTGCTTCAGGTAGTATATATATATATGTATATATATATATATAATATAACTCTTTGATCATTTTACTTTTGTTTAAATCCTTTAAGACTTTTAATATCACAAATTTACCACCCAATTTTTACGAATTTCACTTTTAAATTATATATATATATGTACTGTGTTTATATAATTTCCCCCATCTCCAGTCCTTTCTGTTCCCCTAATCCCTCCCAAATGTTATGACCACTTTTTCTTTGTTTTTGTCACACACACACACACACACACACACACACACACACACCCAAGTTTGTTAATGTGGTAAGAAAATCTGATTCTATTTTATTTAATCTATTCCAACTTAAAATCTGAAGTCAATAACACATTGCTTAATTAAGCACTACTATTTTCAATTTAATTTTAAGAGTGTTTTTACATGCAAGATCAGGATTTTTAAGAGATAAAAAATATCCTTACACAGTCCACATTTTCTTCCGTATATGTGACATGTGAGTAAAATGTATGTTGTCTTAACTGGTCTACTGAAAATTCTGAGGCTGGGTATTTCCTTGTAACCTGGATCAAATCCTTTCAATGAAGGCACCTGGTTAGTAAAATCAGGCTGAAAGTCATTTTATCAGGGTCAAAATGTAGAACTATTTTGATACTCGGGGTGTTTGGATATCTTCTGTAGGAATTAAGTTCCTCGATAATACAATGTCTCCCGCCAGTGCATGCACACCTTCTGCCGCTTCTCAGGACTACTCTGTTGGCTCACTGCATTCGTCCACATAGTTCTTCTCTCATATAATGGACGTAGAACAAGTGGCATCCTGATGTGGTCTCTTTAGAGTTAGTCCAGGTTAATTCTTGCTCTAGACACATTGCTGATAAGGCTTTTTTTTCTTTCTGTGAAGTGAGAGTGTGGAAATCTATGTGACAGTTTTAGGAGGTTCAATGAGAGTGTAGGGTACGCACATTCAGATGTGTGTGGGTACAGCAGCTCTTTCAGCTGCAGGTTGATCCCAAAATCACCAAAAATTTTAGAAAGTCACAGTATTGTCCTGACTCCAAGCTTTTCTGCTAACCGGGCACACCTCACTCTTACGTCCTTGAAGGGTATTGATTTGGCATGCAGTAGATCATTATTGTGGCTCTGGTGGTCGTTCCTCCTCATAACTATGTGCCTTCTTCCTTCTTGGTTGGCTTTCTGTCCCACCAGCTTGCTCAGTATCCTCCAGTCATTGCCTCTGGAGGCCTGAAAATGGTTTCCTGAAATTTGAACAATCTTCCCAGGAGGATTAGGGTCTTTTTAAAATCCAGAGCCTTGCAACATACCATGACATTGAAATTTTCTGAGCTAAATATTTAGATTACGTCAGTTTTGCCCTTATTTATGATAGAGAGCATTGGGGTTATTAACATTTTCTGGAATAAGTTCTAAAATTATGAGCTTATACATTAATGGTAGTGCATAAATTTTAAATATCTTTCCAAATATTTTCTATACATAAGTCTGAGCACTGGGTAAAATATATACTAAAGATAATATATACAACCAAATTCTCTAATAGAGATGAGCAGACACTTTGCATGTAAGAACCATGATTTTATTTTTGATCATGTCTTAATGTTATACTTGCTCGCTCACTGTTTTTCTGTATTTTGGGTAAGTTGTTTCCTTTTGTCAAAATTTCTCAATAAAAGGCCAAGATGGAAAATATAAATTAAGCAATTTAATAGTATAATTAGTCTATATATTTTATTCATATTCTTTCTCCTTTCCCAAGTCCTGGAAGATCCATATTTTTGAGATTCATTCATATTCATATTCTCTCTCTCTCTCTCTCTCTCTCTCTCCCTCCCTCCCTCCCTCCCTCCCTCCCTCCCTCTTTCTCTCTCTATGTTTTGTGTGTGTCTCCCCCTTCTCTCCTCTCTTAGGACTATTTTAAACAAACAAAATAACAAAAACTACAATTTAAAAGAATATTGATAGTACAAGCAACACTTCTTAAAAAGGTTTAGAAAAGAGAGAAAAATAGAATTTTTACATGTTAAGATGCAGTGCCAAGACTTCTACATTGGCAGTGTTTTGAAATTTTCATAGTTCTATACTTATAAATAAATGGTCAAGCCCAAAGACGAGGTCTTTAATTTTCGGATGGATTGAAATGAGTCCAAAGTAGCACAACAATGTTGGATTTATAACTTGTTGTGTTGTACAATGATAGCTTTAGCTTCTGTTCTTGTCTCCTAAGCTTTCTCCTAAGTCTTGAGTGGTGCCAGCTGAGGCAAATAGAATTAAGAGGATGTCATCTTCTTTATGAAAATGAATTTTGAAATATTTCTCAGAGGTAAAACTTGGCATGTATGTTCTCACAGAAATGAGTTCATGAATTTTGTGTCCTTTGTTTAAAGAGTTGTTAAAATCATTTTTATATAAGTGTGTGGGCATATATATTTTATTTTACATATATGAACACATATGCTTTAAGTGGATAATAAATTTAGTACCAGCATTTTTATAAAATATAAAAGGAATGGATATTAAAAATAAAAGGAATGGATAATTTAAGTCTATATATATTTTATATGGCTCATATGTGATCTTGGACATTTTTTTGATAATTTGAGTATTTTGTATGATTTTTATATTTACTTTTACAATAGGCCCAGTGTATAGGAACCATTTGTAATACCAGAAGAACATGTCTTTGGGTTGTTGTCCTAAGAGTTACATTGTTGATGGAAATTCATCATCTAATGGAAGAGCCGTGTGATAGACAAGTGAAGACTTCATTCGGCCTTCCTTATAGAAAACACAGGGAAGGTCTTCCTTTCTGGGATTGAGTATGATAGGAAGGCCTCATAAGGTATGTCACAGCCTTGGCTTTCAGGAGGGGTATAAGTTGTACTTTGAGCCACCAACATGAACTAAAAGAAGAACAAATTAAGTGCTCTTTTGGCCCGTCTCTCAGCTTTTACCTTTTTTATTGCTTCTAAATTTCACATCACCCATCGTGTTGAAAGCTGAAGAACTCACAAGCTAGGTGGACAAAGGTGCTCAGATTGCCAGCTCATCTCTTAGCTCAGTGCAAGGTTCTTGCTATTTAGCGTTTCCCTTCCTCCCTCCCTCCCTCCCTCCCTCCCTCCCTCCCCTTTCTCTCCTCTCTCCTCTCTCCTCTCTCATTCCATATGCTTGTTATTTTAATCTTGAATTTTCTTCTTAAAAAATGGTACCATCTTCTCCTTATTTAGTAGATAACTAAGTCAATTCACTCACCTTTCTGTTCCTCCCTTGGCAATCTTCATACACTGAACAACTTGTACTTTCTTGTAACAGAAAACTACCCTTTTTGTTCTGTGCTTTGCAGTGCGGGCAGTAAAACCCGAGTCCTGTCAAGTAAATTCTCTAGCGTGAGTTCAAAACCTACACCTGGGTGCTGTTGAGCCTTTGGCCTTCTTTTTCAGAGGCAACTTAGTTTCAGTGATCTTTTGCTATGTTTCCATCCCTTTCTCTTCCTGTTCTGTCAGTATCCTCGTTGCCCTGGTCCTGACTGCCACATTCCTACCTAGTTTTCCCCACAAACTCCAAAGTCAACTTCTTGTTGTCTCATCAAATTGACTGTTCCACACATTTTGCCCTAAATTGGCAAATATCACCTTCCTCCTTATCCACTGCCTAGAACTCCAGGTGAACCCCTGTTGTTTTGTCTTGATTTCCCTTGTGTACAGGTCACCAACTCCACTTGATTCTGTCCTTTCAACATACTTACATGCTGTCCCTCCACGTAGACCTCTTCCTGATTCTCTTGCCTCACTATTTTAGTGACCTTTCCTTTGCCATCTTGAGACCATCTTTATAAGAAAAAAGAAAGAGTGCAAGTTTATTGGACAAGGTGAATTTCTTTTAAATTTCTTTTAGTTATTCTGATCTTGAAAGAAATTACTACACACCTATATTATGTTATCAAAATTTTCAGACCTCAACATTCTAAATGATAGCTCTTCGTTTTGGATTTCAAGTAGTTTTTTTTTTGTTTGAACTTTTTATTTTTTGCTTTTATTGAAAATAGATTATTTTTCATACAATATAGCTATATATACAAGAAATACCTTTTTTGCCTCATACAGGAAAACAACTGACTTTTAAGAGACTGCAATGAAACATAACAAAGTAAAATATGATAATAAGGCAAAACTATCATCAAAGTTAGACATGGCAACAGAACAAGAGGAAAAGAATCCCAAGAGCAGGCACAAGAGTCAGAGACTCACTCATTCTTACAGTAGGGAGTCCCATAAAAATATTAAGCTAGAAACTATAATAATATACACAGAGGACGTAGTGCAGACTATGTATGTCCTGTGCTTGCTGCTTCAGAAATAACAGGCATTTTTCAAAACATATGTTATAATTTGTGTTGTGTGGTCACTTCGTTTTAATGTTTAGCCAATTTTTTTTTATTATTTTGCTAGTGAGGTACACCATTGTGGTGGATAAATGTTGTTGCTAAGGCATTATGTGGTTTTTTTATTCTTTTCCCAGTCCAAATTCCATTTCTTTTAAATACTACCTTCTTCCCACATATACATAAAAGAAATAGCTTATGTTTGTATATGTAACTGTCTCTCTTTAGTACTTAGGAATGCTCAAGCTGTAATTCAGACATAATATCTGGCTATGTGGAGGATTTCTGCTGCCCTGATGAAAGAAAACTGGGCAAAAGCCTTTTCCTTCATAGTATCCCCTAGACTTTGTCTTTCTCTGTGGAACGCAGCTCTCATGTGTGCACTGGTGTGAATTCCCTGAAGTGTATTTGAGTTGCTTATTTCGTGTTTATTGTTGGTTCCTATCCAGATCTGTCTGATTTTTTTTAACTTGACTATATTTTATTTTTCCCCCTTGTGTTTTTATAGTATTGTATTTGTTTCAGTGACACGATAGAGATGTATGATTCAGTTAGTTTTATGAGCACAGAGCATTCAAACAGAAAGTCATGTGGAGTGATAACATTCATGTACTCTGAAGGCATGTAAAGGAAAATAAAAGAGGCTTGTGTTAAATGTATACTGTAGATCTCAAATTACCAAGGGCATTGCTAGATATAGGCTGTCTTGGAGCCAGAAGGACTGAAAAATCTGTGATTTGGAGGATATGTAAATAATAAAGACACACTTTAAAGTAATCCTCATTTTAGTGTGTAGGAAACAGCATTAATCCAAAGATACCTAGTTCAAACAAAGTAACTCTTGTTTATTATGATAAAAATTTTAGTGCAAGATTAGTAAATTAAGTAGTTTAAATCTTAAATTTTTTCTTCTAGTTAGCTCGACTTTTTTCATCACAAGATTCTATGGGAGTAATCTAATTTTTTTTTCATGCTGCCAAAATTCTAGTATTTTTCCAGCTTGGGTAGAGAAATGTTGGATTTTATGTATGCTCTGAAACAAATTAGCAGCTTGGTTAAAACATCTGCCTAAATGATGAGAAACAAATTGGATTATAAGTAGTTTTAGCATGTTAACTAGTTAAGGATTTGAACCATGTCATACAATCATGGGATGAAAAATGACACATAGTGGCCAAGCCAAGTATCTGGTAATGAGGCCAACCTCAGTGCCTGGGTCTGGTCTTGATATGTGTTGGGTAGCGAAGGGATGCTTTTGAAAAATTATCCTATTTCTTCAGTGTTAGATCATAGCTGTCTATTTAATAAGACTTTACTGAGTATCCATCATGAGTTAGATGACTTATTTAGAGATGAAGTAACATAGTTTGAAACCATTACAAAACCAAGACTGTATAATTTTAGCACCGTGGTATTTGTTTTCCAACTTTACGGCTCAGAATGTATCTTCATGCCATGAGAAATATCTGGTAGAATTCTGGTACAATGAGGGATACTCATTATGGTAGTTGGAGAGTAGACCTTTAACGATGGAGTTACATAGCTGAAGCAGCCTTTTTCTTTACTGCAATTGGAGTATAGCATTTGGGCCGTAGAGGCTGGTGTGCTTGATTCCTCTTCCTTTATATTTATTTCTCTTGCAAATCCCACTTCTACACTTCTTCTCACTGTCTAGGCAATTGCAACAACAGGAAATATTGCATATTGCCAAGATTGAAAGCTTTAGACTCTGTATCTGAGATATTTGGTGAGTAGACTGGTGACCTCTAGAGTTAAATAATAATTTCAATCTATTCTTTTCCCTCTATTTGTAAAAGAATTCCTCTCTTGCAGATTGGATTGTATCCTTTTGGGTCAGTAATATAAGTATAATCCTTTCTATAGTACTTGTACATATACCTGTGCATATGCATGGACATTAATGTTAGCTAGTACCTGTGTTGATAATGTCAGCCCACACCCAAAACAATAGATAACACCAGTCTTAATGACTTGGAGAAGTAGTTTTCAAACCACTGAAACCATCAGAATCACCTGGAAGCCTGTTGATGGGTGACTACAGTCTTTCTGTGGATTCCACAGCTGGATTGGGCCTACATAATTCTACCCAGCATCATTTTTAAACATCATACCATCTAACTTTAACCACTGAGAATTAGAAATACAGGTAATTGCTTTCTGTCCTTTTCAGAATGTGACATAAGGGGAGAGATGGAAAAAAATAAAAGAGAAAAGCAACGTTTGAAATTTATGTCTTTTGTTAATTTTATCCAAATTCTCGTTATGAAGATAGTTGGAAAATACAGTCGGAGAAGAGGGGCTGATGCTGTGAGTTAAAGGGCCCTTCAGTGATTCTGAAGACCTAGTGTTGGATATTTGCCCTTCAGCAGACACTGAAGCTATTTATCTGTATAATTTCTTCATGCTTGTTGTTATAGAACTCTGTTCTCCCTTGCTGCTTAGCTGAGAGCAGCATGCAAAGTATTGGCCTTCTTGGGTGCAGCTCTGGGAGTGCATGTATTTAAGGCTTGTGAGGGAGCCAAGCCGCAGGACCTGGCTGGCTTTCAGCTGCTAAACAGGGGGCATGAAACTTGCCATTGGTCCCCAACTGAGAGAATTGTGGATGTAATTTCGTTTTGGTAAACATCCATCGTGAAGTGAATTTATCTCCTCTACACATTTGTTTTCCTTTGGGTGTTTTCCTTTCTCTGTGTGATCCTCACTTTGTTGGACATGAGTAACTTCTGTAGCATTACTTAACCTCTGAAAACAATGAAAGGTTACTTTGGCAAACCTGCGTAAGTCAGAGGATACATGGGATGTACAGTAAATCTTATCTATGTTAGTGGATACCTGTCAACAGCCATAGGAAGAAGTCTTTCTGATACCAGTGTAACAGCCAAATATCTGTGGTGTCACTGAGTCAGAACATGACTTTGAACTTCATGGTGTCAGGCATGTGGTACAATTTTCCTATCGTTTTGCTCTGATTCAGATTATCTAATGTGGTTGGTTTAAGTAAACTTAATATCTGTCTGTGCTCTGTTGAGCTCTTTGACATTGTTTATTGGTTTTATTAGCAATGACAGACACCTTCACTACTAAGGTGTATGGAGTGCTCAGATCATGTCCTGAGCAGGGTTCAGTTTCCTCTTAATCCAAACAGCCATGTTACCTAACAGGTTACTGTTGTTTCTCACGTGTTCATGTGTTACACAGAAACAGCTATGGTTTACAGCAGATACCGGCCATGAGGCTTTGGGTCAACTTCGAATGGGAGGTCAAAGTAAACTAAGAGCTGCTTGCCAATGTCAGGTTTACTGTGCTGCACTCCTGAACTAAGATGATGCGAGAAAGACTCTAAGGCTTCACTACCTCTAGATGTTTCACATGTAAAGAATGGGAATGGCATGGAGCCCAATTGTGTACTTTCATCTCCTTTAAGTACCTTTAGTAAACAAACCCAACAGTTAAGCTAGAAGAACGGTATTGCAGAAAAACTTGCAGTCTACTTTGGCAAGAATAAATTCTGAGTCTCTAAAATAAACATGGCATTTCAAAAGACAAATGAGCACGATATCTGTTTATGTAAGCTAATTAATTTTGCAAACTTTGTCAGCTAAGTAGTATATCTGTTAACTATATGCTTTCAGCAAGGGTAAAGAGTGACCTAATAAGGTTTAAAGAGCTTGCAGATTGTATGGTGAGGTTTTTCTCACTTTCCGAAGTCATACTTGAGTAACCACAAAAGGAGGTTTGGAGTTCAAAGAGTCAACAGCTACTTGGTACTTAAAGTTATTAAAAATACTTAAATATTCTCTCGGGTCTTTAAAATGGTCTTTCTGGAATAAATGGATGTAAATTCTTTCTAATGCGGATAGAGGGAGGAGATGCACCTTGAGGTCTTGTCCTGCTGTTCAGGTAGAATTGTTAGAATTTCATTTTGTGTTCATGTAGAAAAAAAACGGTGGTGTACTTGTGAATTGTTCTCAGTCATATAAAATTTAACTGTGTGTTTTCTTTGCAAGGAATATTTGAATGAACTTAGTATTAATGACCTCAGATTAAGTGGTATTTGAATGGATTTGCCCTAGCCAGCACTCCTAAATTTCTTCCTAAAACACTTAGAGTGATAGGATGGATAACACTGTAAGTGAAATCCTACGGTCAGAACCTAGGTTCCAGCAACTAACCTAGAAGGGCCAAGATGGAAAAAAGTATTCTCTTTCCAGCTGCTGCTAGTGTGTGAGTGAGAGCCCCTAGGCAACCTCTGACCTGGGCCCTGTCCTCACTCAGTGAAGCCCTGATTAATTAGTTAGAAACCCCAGCGGACGGTCTTTAGCTGTATGCCCTCTCTGCTTTATCGCAACAGAAGGGCACTGTCTTAAATTACTAATTTGTTTAATTACTGCACTAGTCTTACAGGGTAGTTCTAACTATTAGTTATGTTTTTGAGACAACATGTCACTCTGTATTCCAGTTGGCCTTGCATTTTCCATCCTCCTATAAGTCCTGTGGGGACAGCAACACAACATCCCACTACCACCCTTGATGGACCCACCCAGGAGCCTGTGTAAAATTTAGGGATCTTGACAGACAGATCCGGATTTGTGATTTTGATGGTGAAGAACATTTCAGGATTTCAGGATGAGGGAGGCTGTTTTCTGAAGCAGAGTTGAATATTTTGGTAAAGAAAGGAGCCCATGGAGAGCTTTGGAGGGGGAAAAAGGAGGGGAGAAGTATTGTAACTCGTTTATCATTTCAAAATTTAAAAATAAGATATTAAGTATGACAGTTAGGAAGAGAGGTTATCAAAGAAATTAAGACACACCTGAATAGAGTGTGTGTGTTTCTCAAAGAGGCGGGGTAAGTAACCCATGTCTGTCTATATGTGGATACATGTGTCTATGTGGTTATGAGTGTGTGTGTCTATATGTGGAGACGTGTCTATGTGGGTATGAGTGTGTATTTGTGTATGAGTGTGTGTGTTTGTGTGTCTTTGTATATGTTTTTCTTTTTCAGTAGTCATATCTAGGATTTTGTGGAGTTTGGTGTTATTGTCTTGAAAGAGTGGAAGATCACTGGGTGGCTGGCTCTGGAGGGGCACTAACACGATTATAAATGATACCATAAAAGTTTTGTCTGCAAAAAGAGAAGGTGGCATAGTTCTACTGTAAGCAAACCTAAGTTTTGCTTTTATTTTTTTTTAGTTTTAGGTTGTGTTGGGGCAAAGGGAAGAGTCCTTGGTTCATGGCTGCCTTAACATACAATGTAAACTATTGGAAACATTTACTGTCTTTCAGAAAATACATAAGATCTAGGAAGCATCCTGGACAATGTGATTCCTTTGAGTGCTGTAATCAGGATTATAGTGTGAAGAGCCCAGAAAGGAGCGATGGTGCTTAGAGATGAGCTTAGTTTTATCTGGTGCACTAAGTAAGGCGAAGACGACCTGGAGGCTTGCTGCTCAGTCAGTCACACACAGAAAACCACTTGCATGAAGAGTAAGGTTGATAAAGGGTTAATGAACTGCTAGTTTCCTATTGGAAAATGGAATTTAATCCTTACCTGATTGATGAGTCAGGGCAATCTCTTTAGTTCATTTTCTAAATATGAGCTAACTGGGGCGGGTGTGTGTGTGGCAAGAACCAATTGTAAGCTTGTATAATATCATTTGTGAATTAGTAAAATCAGCTCAGAATTTAGGAAAGCTCGGACTTCTGACATTCACCTTGGGAAAAAAATGAAAATGTAAGAAAATGTTTGTCCCCAATAGGCTTCAGGCATTCATAAACCAGGTGAGAATGTAAAAGTAAATGAAGTAAATGGGTGGAGATTAAGTGTGTACAAAGATAAAAGAAGGTCAAGTGAGGTGTAAGGAATTGAAAGGAACCTAAACCCAGCAATTATTTTTAAATACGGGCTTGTCAGGAATGAAATGACCACTTGGGTGTAGAATAATGATAAAAAGGAGGAACTAGGGAGCATAGAGTTTTAGAAGTCAAAGACAAACTCTAGAAGTCTATGGTGGGATAAAGGATGGGTAGTAATAAAAAACATGTAAATTAAGAAATGTCTTGGGTTTACTGGATGAAGAACTAATATATGAAAAACCAGAACCAACATGCCTGTGTGCAAAGGGTCGAGAAGAGTCGCATAAACCTTCCGAAGAAGCAAAAATATCAATAAATAATCTATCAATTATAAACAAATCAATTTCAGTCAACCAAAAGACAGTGCAAAAGCATGTAAGCATGTAGGAATCTGGTATGCGGTAGGTGGTCATATCTGATGTTCTGTTATACCTGAATTCTTGCTATTACAGTATTTGCTATAAAACTTGCTAAAAATGGGTATGATAGAAAGCACATATATGCTCACCCACAGAAACTTAAACTAGAGACTGAATTTAAGATAAATGACTTCTGGTGCTCTTCAGTCTCACCTCAACAGTCGTTCAAGCCATGTGGTTCCATTCTGGTTGTGCATTACTGGGCAATGATCCTCTCAGACACAGTAGCTAGAATTAAACGTTATCTTTTTTTTTCAGAATTTTTTTTTGTTTTTTGTTTGTTTTTATTTTTATTTTTATTTTTTTTGTGGAGATCCATTATCAATTTATTTTATTTTTTCTGTATATATATATTTGTATTTATATAAAAAGACCAATAATAGCAGTGTGTTATGCATCAACAGCAGCAACAGCTTTTCCAGGTTCTGCAGTCATCTGAACAAAACTGTAGAGATATCCAGCACACTCCATTAAAAAAAAAAGTAAAAAAACAAAACCCGAGAAAACAGCACAGTTCTGTTACTCTTGTGGTACCTGGCACCATTTTTTTTTTTAGATTAGCTTCTCAATCATCATCTGGAAAGAAAACATTCTGAGCAACATCATTAAAAACAGCTCTGATAAAGCACGGTCACTACTACGTATCATAAAGCAGATACAAGCTATTTTACATCCACAGAGGTATGATACAGTACTGTCCTACATCTATAATACTAGAGGATACAATTTAAAAGGCATTATTTGAGACTTGATTCTACTTTTCCAGCAGAGGGCCCAAAGGATGGTGTGACACAGCTTTGTAAAGAAACATACTCTAGACAGGATTTCCTTTCACTAGTGGCACAGTTCTAAGGATTCATTCTCTCCATGAATGTCAGCTAAAACCGTTATTAAAAAAATGAAATATCCCTAGAACAAAACCGTATAACCACCGGATTCACATGAAGATGGCCTAGTGGAGACAAGCTGGAACTCACCTTACCAACAAGCTATCAAATCTGTTATGTTTAAACAGTGAGACCTCCAAGGAAGGAGATGCCAAGTAGTGCTTCAAAGCTTCGGACCACAATCAAACACAGCATCCTTTTCAACAGAAGCAGAAGCTCATCTGAATATGCTCAAGGATGCTGACATCAACATTTAATCATCTCCTCACTCATCCAGGAAGAAGGGGAGATCAGTTACTACTGTACTTTATTGTGTTCAACCAAATCACCATGTTACAAAAATAGCAAGCTGCCATAATAAAAAATAAGGCTCCTCTATCCAGCACCAGATAGCATCATTTTACTTTCAAGCCTAGAAATTGCACACTTGTATATAAACCAACCGAAGATGAGGATTGAGAGTTCATCTTGGTGGATTTTTCCTTTGATGAATATGAAGTGTCCTTCCTTATCTTTTTTGATGACTTTTAATTGAAAATTGATTTTATTTGATATTAGAATGGCTATTCCAGCTTGCTTCTTCTGACCATTTGCTTGGAAAGTTGTTTTCCAGCCTTTCACTCTGAGGTAGTGTCTGTCTTTGTCTCTGAGGTGTGTTTCCTGTAGGCAGCAGAATGCAGGGTCCTCATTGCGTATCCAGTTTGTTAATCTATGTCTTTTTATTGGGGAGTTGAGGCCATTGATGTTGAGAGATATTAAGGAATAGTGATTATTGCTTCCTGTTATATTCATATCTGGATGTGAGGTTATGTTTGTGTGCTTTTCTTCTCTTTGTTTTGTTGCCAAGACTATTAGTTTCTTGCTTCTTCTAGGGTGTAGCTTGCTTCTGGTTATATTCATATTTGGATGTGAGGTTATGTTTGTGTGCTTTTCTTCTTTTTGTTTTGTTGCCAAGATGATTAGTTTCTTGCTTCTTCTAGGGTATAGCTTGCCTCCTTATGTTGGGCTTTACCCTTAATTATCCTTTGTAGTGCTGGATTTGTAGAAAGATATTGTGTAAATTTGGTTTTGTCATGGAATATCTTGGTTTCTCCATCTATGTTAATTGGGAGTTTTGCAGGGTACAGTAACCTGGGCTGGCATTTGTGTTCTCTTAGGGTCTGTATGACATCTGTCCAGGATCTTCTGGCCTTCATAGTTTCTGGCGAAAAGTCTGGTGTGATTCTGATAGGTCTGCCTGTATATGTTACTTGACCTTTTTCCCTTACTGCTTTTAATATTCTTTCTTTATTTTGTGCGTTTGGTGTTTTGACTATTATGTGACGGGAGGTGTTTCTTTTCTGGTCCAATCTATTTGGAGTTCTGTAGGCTTCTTGTATGCCTATGG
The DNA here is from genome assembly GCF_021556685.1 of Rattus norvegicus. Classification (NCBI taxonomy): domain Eukaryota; kingdom Metazoa; phylum Chordata; class Mammalia; order Rodentia; family Muridae; genus Rattus; species Rattus norvegicus. Next base: position 83,774,547 of record NC_141540.1, on the reverse strand, counting down.
GTATCTCTTTTTTTAGGTTAGGGAAGTTTTCTTCTATGATTTTGTTGAAGATATTTACTGGTCCTTTGAGCTGGGAGTCTTCACTCTCTTCTATACCTATTATCCTTAGGTTTGATCTTCTCATTGAGTCCTGGATTTCCTGTATGTTTTGGACCAGTAGCTTTTTCTGCTTTACATTGTCTTTGACAGTTGAGTCAATGATTTCTATGGAATCTTCTGCTCCCGAGATTCTCTCTTCCATCTCTTGTATTCTGTTGGTGAAGCTTGTATCTACAGCTCCTTGTCTTTTCTTTTGATTTTCTATGTCCAGGGTTGTTTCCATGTGTTCTTTCTTGATTGCTTCTATTTCCATTTTTAATTCCTTCAACTGTTTGATTGTGTTTTCCTGGAATTCTTTCAGGGATTTTTGCGATTCCTCTCTGTAGGCTTCTACTTGTTCTCTAAGGGAGTTCTTTATGTCTTTCTTGAAGTCCTCCAGCATCATGATCAAATATGATTTTGAAACTAGATCTTGCTTTTCTGGTGTGTTTGGATATTCCGTGTTTGCTTTGGTGGGAGAATTGGGCTCCGATGATGCCATGTAGTCTTGGTTTCTGTTGCTTGGGTTCCTGCGCTTGCCTCTCGCCATCAGATTATCTCTAGTGTTACTTTGTTCTGCTATTTCTGACCGTGGCTAGACTGTCCTATAAGCCTGTTTGTCAGGAGTGCTGTAGACCTGTTTTCCTGTTTTCTTTCAGCCAGTTATGGGGACAGAGTGTTCTGCTTTCGGGCATGTAGTTTTTCCTCTCTACAGGTCTTCAGCTGTTCCTGTGGGCCTGTGTCTTGAGTTCACCAGGCAGGTTTCTTGCAGGGGAAAAGTTGGTCCTACCTGTGGTTCCAAGGCTCAAGTTTGCTCGTGGGGTACTGCCTAAGTCCTCTCTGCGGCGGCAGCAACCGGGAAGATCTGCGCCGCTCTTTCTGGGAGCCTCCGTGCACCAGGGTTCCAGATGACGTTTGGTGTTTTCCTCTGGCGTCTGGATGTGCACAGAGTGCAGTCTCTTCTGGTTTCCCAGGCGTGTCTGCCTCTCTGAAGGTTCAGCTCTCCCTCCCACGGGATTTGGGTGCAGAGAACTGTTTATCCGGTCTGTTTCCTTCAGGTTCCGGGGGTGTCTCAGGCGCAGGGGTCCTGCAGCTCCCGGGCCCTCCCCTACGGGAACCCAGAGGCCTTATACAGTTGCCTCTTGGGCCAGGGATGTGGGCAGGGGTGGGCAGTGTTGGTGGTCTCCTCCGCTCTGCAGCCTCAGGAGTGCCCACCTGACCAGGCGGCGAGGTCTCTCTCCCACGGGGCTTGGGAGCAGAGATAAACGTTATCTTTGTCACCAGTTTGGGTAAGTCACTCAGCAGTCTGGTGGGTATGTCACCCGCCATGCCATTTGACTGCACAAGGCTGCTTTGCCCCATGAGCAGATATATCTGGGATAGGTTTGGTGTGGTTCAGCTGTTGGGACATTGGTTATCATCCTCATATTTTTATAATTACCACTCTGGCTAAAGCGCCTCATTAAGTGTTGTGTGTTTCAAGTGCAAACTTATAGTTTGCATCTTGTTTTTCCCCATTAACATTTTCTGGTAAGTGTGTGTTTGTTGGGGCTGTTTGGAGCTTCAAGATTATTTATTTTCTTATAAATTCTGCCAAATATTTTTAATACAGATATAATTTCCATTTTTCTTTTAGATTTTTCTTTTTGAGGTTATAATATAATCACTTCTCCCTCTGTTTCCTCCTCCCAACCCCTTAATGCATCTCTACTCTCCTTAAAATTCACAGCCTCTTCTCTCATTGTTATTGCATGTGTATATGAATATGGTATATATATATATCCCTAGATATAACCACTCAGTCCCTATCATCTTACTTGTATGTATGTTTTCCGGACTGACCATTTGCATAGTACAAACTATGGTGTGCTGTTTCCTGGAGAAGACCACCACTCCACATTTCCTTAGTTGTCTATAGTTCTTTGATAAGATTGAAATCTCATGGACAGTTCCACATCCATTTTGCCATGCCTCTTGTTGTTATCTTTGTTCATATTACATTTAGGAAGTCAAGTTGGTAAGACCTTATAGGTGTACTCATGCTACTACTAGGAGACACAATCTCTCAGCAAACTCTGCAATCCTAACTTCATAGTAAGAGATTTTAGTTTAGTTTTTTTGACATTTACATTAAAAATTACATTGTAATTAGGAATTGAATTTTTGTGTTATGTATGAGATGGGAAAACTGTCCCTCCCCCCCCTTTGGAATAAACTGTCATTCTAGCATGGCTGATCTAAAAGTCCTCTGCATATCCGCTATGACTGTTAGCTTAATGTTTGGTGGGACCCCTAGCAGTGGGAGCAGGTCTATCTCTGGCTCTTTTACCCGCTCTTGGACTCCTGGGTTGCCTTGATATGAAGACTTTTACCTTGTATTATTATTTCTGGTTGTTGTTGTCTCTTGGAGACCCAGTTTCTCTGAAGGGAAATGCAGGTGAAGTGAGTCTAGGGGAGAGAGGTGGTGAAGAGGAGTTGAAGGAATGGAGTGTGGCGACTATTGTATGAGAGAAGAGTTTACTTTCAGTTAAAAGAGACCAATTGTTTGTTCATAGTTCTGCCATGTCAGGTCTTGAAATATACATAGTACACTCTCTACTCTGTTCAACAATCCCTTAGGGGCATAATATCTTGATTGTTACTGAAAGAAAGCCCAGTATGATGCTGGTCTATGCATAATAAATGGCCAGTGCTTAATTCTGCATTCGTATACACATCTATTTTTACTGTTCAGGTGTGGAGTTTTTAAAAAAAATCTATTTTCACTTTTTGTTGGGCTTTTTTTTCTGTGTACATTATATGTAATACAAGTTTATATTTGGCTAATTAACATATTTGCAATTTCATTTTTTGCTGCAATCACATGTAAAAATATTTTAACTGAACTGTGTGCACATACTAATAAAAGTTTGGCTGGCATGATAAAGGTCTTGGGTTTGATCCTTAGCACTGCAAGGAAATTTTGCCCTTTGAAATGAAATATGTAGTTATCTTTGATTATGATCACCTGTAATGCAGTTAATCATTAATGCAATTCCTTTCAGCTAAGCAAATCTTTTTTTAATCATCTTCTCTTCCTCTACTCTTCCTTTTCCTTTCTACCTTTATATTCTATTTCCATGTCAGCAATTTTTGTAGGTCTTATATAAGTAAAACCACACTGTATTATTTCTTTTTCTGTAGTGACTTGTTTTGCTTACTGTAATTTTGACCAGTTCTGTCTACACTGTAACTGATAACAGTCTATTCTATTGAAGGCCATGGAGTTTCCCATGTGCATCATATTTACTATATTTATAAATCCATTAATGAGCCCTCAGGTTGCTTCTACATCTTAGATATTGTGGATAATGGGGAAATATATGTGGACAGCATCAGACTCCTTCCACATTACCTACTTCAGTTCCTTTGGGTAGATACCCAACACCAGAAGTGCTGGTTAATGAAGTAATTCTGTGTGTTTAGCAGAAACTCCATGCTAATGGTTGCAGTGACTTACATTTCTGCCAGCACTGGACAGCTGCTGCCTTCCTATGACTTCCCATTGGGGTATGCTGTTCTTCATTTGAGAAGTGTCTCTCCCAGTCCTTTTTCCATTTTTAAATTAGGTTATTTGTTTTCTTGTTGTAGAATTGCTTCAGTTCCATGACCTTACCTTGTATTCCAACACAGGTTCCTATGACAGCATGCTAAGATCAAGAAAAGTTTGCTGTTGTGTAATGGGTCATTGCTATTTTTTACATACTTTTTCTTGTCTAACAACAGATTATATCTTTTATTGACTTTATAGGATCCTCAACTTGGAATCTCCCCTTGGAAATTTCTGATTCAGTGTCATTCTTATTGTAAATTATTTATTACATACTTAAAATTTTAGTGTCTTTTGTAAACTTTAAGCTGTGTATGGCTTCCTTTAACAGACTGATAACATAAAAATATGACAATCCTGATGCCATTTTTCAGACTTGACATAAAATTGCCTAGTGTGTCTGATCACTTTCTGACAGTTCTGATTATTTTGAGTGTATTGAGAATGCATTGCTACACAAAGTTTTTGGCACCATGGTTTGAGTACTAATCTGTCCCACAATGTTCAACTAAATAAGAAAATTTAGAAAGCACTTAAAATGACTACTGGTGAAGCATTTTGGTGTTTTTTGGTTTTAATTGTTCAGGAAAACTTTACAGTTCTTATTTCTTAAATGAATTTAAACCTCATTTTAAGGCTTATTTTTTCCCAGAGATAAGTTCTATATATCTATAGTCTTGGACTATATTGAGGAAACTTTGTAGACTGAATATTGACAAAACTAAAAAGAATACACAATGATTCAAAGTGGATTTACACAAACCCCACAAAACAAGTAACAATAAAGGCTTTTCATGGTTGCGCTGTGGTGACATTTGTCAGAGAAATCAGTAAGGGGAATATCAGTCGTCTATAAATGCTTTTTGTCTTCACTGCAAAATGACTCAACAGCTACATCTGTCTATAATGGCTTCTTAAGGCTGTAAGAACCACTGAAATCAAAACCCTTGCTTGCAGCCGGCCCTGATACTAATTAGGTAGAGGAAGGTGGATAGGTCATTCTAGACAACTGGTGCTTCACTTGCTCAGCATTCAATGCACCTAGCAGAGCTGAACTTGAGTGGCACGCCTGAAATGTCACTTGCTGTCTCCTGAAACTAACTGTGGGTGGGAGGCCAGATTGCTCAGAGTAGTCTGTCAGGAGTCATCATAAATGGTCAGCTTTTATTCTTGAATTAAACCTGTATTCACTGTGTGAAGGAGAAGCTGCTGAAGTTCATGGTTAGTTTTAAGTGTTCTGGTTAACTAGAGATAAAAGCAAGAAGACTGATTCTTAGCTGTAGCTTGTGTTCATTTCTCCATAAGAAAATGTCTACTAACGTTTGGCACCAGTAGTGATTTTCTTCTGCTAAATGGCTAGAGAGTAGCATTGTCTTCACAGTTCTTTTCTCTTGTCCACAGACATCTTTTTGACAGGATTGGCAATTATATTTTTCCTTGTGCTGCATTCAGGTCTTGTTACTGTTTAATCCTCTACAGAACTTATCTCTGGGATAAAATAAGCCTCAAAATGAGGTTTAAATTCATTTAAGAAATAAGAACTGTAAAGTTTCCCTGAACAATTAAAACCAAAAAACCCAAATGCTTCACCAGTAGTCTCACAGTAAAAGTGGATTACTGCCCCCTTGTGGTAGAAGTATATATTATATTATCTCCACAACATAAACAGAACTAGATTTTAGGTTTCCCCCACCCAGAAATTTTGTCCTTTACCATGAACATAAAACATATGGAAAGAATTTTTATCCAATTCTCCCTGCTTATTCTTCCCTATGATTAAGTGAATAGAATCACATCTTTGAATGTTTTCTCCCCTCTGTGTGAGCTATGTCTACAAACTGAAACTACCCGGGGTGACACATGTTATAGGGAACCAAGCCAGATTTCATCCCTATCTGTCAACCCCATGGCTTCAGGAGCATTGATAAAGGCTTGGAACTATTTAAATGTTCCTATAAAAGTCATATCGCACAGCTAAAGGATGACATTTTATGACTGTAAAACCAGGGACATTCGAAATGCCATAAACAGAAAACTTTAGTGGCAGTATAATAGTTCCTGTAGGTGCAATTGCTTCTTGGATTTGACTGTTTTCTCCTTCTACCATTTTGAATATGGAACCAGATCTTTAAGGCAAGCCAAATGGGTAATGGGCCATTTTATATTTTCTTTATTCCTGTAAAAATCATTAGCACAGCCCATAGACATGAGCACAACTTTGGGTGGTGAAAGGACGGACAGTAACACTCAGCAGCTTTCCCTTCAGGCCTAATGGCTTGATGAATTCGCCTGGCATACATAGGCAGTAAGTTTTCTGGATTCTGATATCTGAATAACTTTTCATGTTTGTGTGCTCAGAGAAATCCTTTTCATCTATTATGTCTGATTTGGGGTCACTATCCTCCTCTACCAGTTACAGTGCAAGGACTACTGGAAAGCTATATGAGGTCTTTGTGCAGAGTTTTTAATTAATATTTTTATTTAAAGCTGGATTTTCCCCTGCTTTTAGTGACAGTTTCATGTATAATATACGAATACATATACAATGAATTTTAGTCATCTGACTCCCATTTCCTTTTATTAAATGTTATTTCAATATTAGAATATAATTGTATCATAATTATATCATTTTCTCCTTCCCTTTCCTTCCTTTCTTTCACACAAACACACACACATAATATATATATATATATATATATATATATATATATATATATATATATATGAAACTTACTCAGTCCATATGATGCTACTCATATGTATTTTTTTCAGGGTTGACTCTTTGGTATTATATAACCAGTTGACACTTTTCTCTGGGGAAGACTTTCTCCCACTAGCATTCGAACCCTTAGGGTTATTTCACACTGGTCACTGTTGTGGTTTATATGTATCATAGATGGGTAGGGCCACTGCTTGCTTCTCCTTTGGAAGATTGAGTGGTGCTTTCTGCTACCATAGAAGTTAGTCCTCAGAGAGGAGGCTTTCAGATCAAGTCTGATTCAGTAGTCCCTGAGCCATGTCTCTGAAGTCCATGCTGTCTTCAGCAGTAGGGAATTACCTTCCCCCTTTCACAGGGAGACCAAGGGCAATAACAACAATTTGGAATGTTTTTGAGTCTCTAGAACAACTCTGAAGGACTCAAGAGAGTGTCGCTCATGCCTGAGGTTGGAATTTGGATAGTTGTTGACTCTTGGAGAATCATTGCCTGTCCAGATGGAAATTCCTTTCATGTAAACTGTGTATATATTTACACACCAACGTACATGTGCTCTTGGTATTTTAGGTAGATGTTAATACTGTTATTTTTTATGGCTTTTCCACACCATTTCTTTTTTATCCCCCTTCCATATTCATCTCTTCCTTCTCCTTAACTGAAGTCCCCTCCCCCAATTTTCTCATTTCCCAGATCAGATAACACACACCCAGCTGTTCTGTTTCTCCCCTGCTCTGGCACTGGTTACTTTAGTTTTTCCTCTTTTCTGCAGTTACTCTGGTGTGTGCACTCATGTCTGGATATTTGGAGCTAAGACCCTGAGGTGAGAAAGAACAGAAAACCTTTGTTTGTCTGAGTCTGGATTACCTCACTCAAGATTATCTTTTCTAGTTCCACTCATTTACCTTGCAAACTTCATGATAACATTCATTTTTCTTTACAGCCGGGAAGTATTTCATAGAATATATGTGCTACGTTTTCTTTATCCATTGTCGGTCATAGGACAGTTCTGACGTTTCCATCTCCTAGCTATTGTGACTGAGCAGCAGTGGCCTGGCTATCAGTGGAGTAGGATTTGAGCTCTTTGGGAATCTCAGGAGTCATGTGATAGATTTACCTTTAGCATTTGGAGAATTCTCCACACTAATTTACAGAGTGGATAGACCGGTTTGCAGTCTGACCATCGGATAAGGCTTTCCTTTTCCTGCATCCCTTGCAGCATCTGCTGTTGCTGTTCTGTTGTCTTGGCCAAGCTCACTGAAGTAAAATGAAACTTCAAAGTTATTTCAATATGTGTTTCCCTGATCATTAAGGACCACAAGCATGGTTAAGCTCCTTCTTAGTCACCATCATTTGGTTTTCTTCTTCTTCCTTAGGGATCGCTCTGCTCAGGTTCCAGGCCCATGTTTGTTTTTAATGGGTAAGGGTGATTTTTTTTTGTTGGTTTTTATTTGATTTGACTTTTATTTTTTGAGTTCTTGATGAATTCTGGAGATTAGTCGTCGGTCAGATGTCTAGCTGACAAAGATTTCTTTCCATTCTGTGGTCAGACTCTTCACATGGCTTTGTTAGTTGTACCGAAGGTTTTTAGTTGTCAATTGTTGGCTTTAACTCTCTGGCAAATAGAATTCTATTCAAAGTTCTATTTTCCCTAGACCTATGTGTTCTGGCAGTTTCAGTGTTTCTGGTTTCACATTTAAATCTCTGACCTATTGGAGATTAGTTTTGGTGGGAGGTAAAAGGTATTCACCCGCATGCGTACATCCGGTTTTCCCAGCACCATTTGTTGAAGACATCTTCTTTTCTTCAGAGTGTGGTGTTGGCGTCCTTGTCAGATATTAAATGGCTAGAGTTACATGTAATCATGTTTAGGCCTTTGTTTTTTTTTTTTTTTTTTTTTTTGGTTCTTTTTTTCGGAGCTGGGGACCGAACCCAGGGCCTTGCGCTTCCTAGGTAAGCGCTCTACCACTGAGCTAAATCCCCAGCCCCTAGGCCTTTGTTTTTGTTCCGTTGCTCTACACGGTCTACATGACTGGTTTTGTTTCTATATCACGTCGTTTTAAGTATTGGGTCTCTGCAATGTATCTTGAGTTCAGGGATGGTAGTCCTACTAACATTATTCTTTCTGCTCATACTATTTTGACCATCCAGGGCATTATGTGTATCCATATACATTTTAGGATAGTTGTATCTATCTCTGGGAAGAATGAGATGAAGGTTTTTTAAATTGGTATTGCTTTTGAGTCTAGCAAAGTCTTTTAATGAAATAGTCAATTTCACAATACTATTTTGGCCAATCCAAGAGCACAGGAATCGTTTTTATCTTCTGATGTCTTTCACTATCTTTATTCAGAGACTTGATGTTTTCATTGTAAAGCCCCTTCACTTCCTTGGTTAGGTTTGTTCTTAGATATTTTATTTTCTTTGAGGCTATTGTGTGTAGAAGTATAGCCATAATCTCTTTATCTCTGTTTGCTGTTGGTATGTGCCTTTGATTTACATGATTTGACTCCATATCCTGCTATATTTTTTAGTTTGTTGATAGTGTCTAGAAGTTTTCTACTAGAATTTTTTGGGACCTTCAATGTATAATATTATGCCATTTGCAAAGAGAGATAGTTTAACTTGTTCTTTTCCTATTTGTTTTCCTTTAATGTTCTTTTCTTGCCTTATGGCTCCAGCTAGCATTGTAAGCATGATGTTGAAAAGGAATGAGGGTCATGGACCGTCTCATTCCTGAGTACTGTAAGATTGTTTCTAGTTTTGTTGCTGTTAGTAATGTTTTGTTTTGTTTTTTCCATTGAGGGTGCCGTTAACTGTGAATTTCTTTATTATATTGTGATATCTTTTCTTTAATTCTACATTCTCTGGGACTTTTTATCATGAATGCAAGTTTGATTTTCTCAGACTCTTTTTTCAACTATGGATTTTATCTTGTGTCTTTTGTATTTAAATTCATGTGGGTAGTTTATGACATTTATTGATTTAAGTATATAAAACCACTTCTGGATTTCAAAAATGAATCCAACTTGATTTTGGTGGATAATCTATTTTTGTGTTTATCTGCATTTTGTTAAAATTATTTTATTAAACATTTTTAAAATCTATGTTCATCAGTGAAATTGGACTGTAGCTTTCTTTTCTGCTGTATCTTTACCTGGCTTTCACAATAGTGTGAGACCGGCTTCATATAAGGTGTTTGGAAGTGCTCCTCCTGTTTCTGTTTTTGAATAATTTAAGAAGTATGGGCTGTGTATTCTCTTGAAAGTCTAGTAGAATTCTGCAGTGAATCCATCTGGCCTTGGACTTAATTCATAGGAAAGATTTGTATTTCTATTTCAGTCTCCTCGTTTGTTATAGATAGGTCTGTTTAGGATGTTGTTCTCTTCTTGATTTAATTTTAGTGGTTTGACTGCATCTATAAATTTATCCCTGTCTTTTCCAACTTAATGAAGTACAGGTTTTTAAAGAAACTCTTATAATATTCTGAATTTCTTTGCGTTTATTGTGATGTTTTCCTGTTCATTTATGATTTTGTTAATTTGAGTCCTCCCTTTCCTTTAGATAGTTGGACCAAGTGTCCATCAGTATTGTTCATCTTTTCACAGAACCAGCTTTAAGAGTTGATGAATCTTTGTGGGGACTTTTGTCTCTATTTAATTGCTTTCTGCTCTGATTTTTATTATTCCTTGCTGTCCTCTGGGTTTGGATTTGGTTTGTTTTTATTTTTTCAAATTTTAAGTTGCTTCATTAAGTCGTTTATTTGTGCTCTTTCTGATTTTTAACATACATTCTTAGAACTACACATTTGCCTTGGACTGTTTTCAATATGACCCAGAGCTTTTGTTGTGTTTTTTAGTTCCAGGATTATTATTAATTTTTTCTCTTCCTCCTTCATCTTCCCTCCTCTTCTTCCTCTTTGTCCTCTTCTTTCTCCTCCTCCCCTCCTTCAGGCTGTTAATATCATGAAAGACTTTTCTTTCTCCAGCTGTGGCAGATAGTTTTGTTGGGTATTAGTTTAGATTGATCATCATGGCCTTTGAGGACTTGAAATGAATTGCTCTACAATCTTCAGGATTCCTAAGTTTCTATTGAGAAGCCAGCTGCTATTCTGAAAGGTTTTCTTTGTATGTGATAATGTGTTTCTTTCCTCCTCTTAAAGCTATCTGGGTGTTTTTTGTTTTATATACTTATTGTTTAACCACATTTTGCTGTGGATGTTTTCTTTTTTAATCTTGTCTTTCTGGTACTTCATAATTAAATTATAATTGCATCATTTTCTCCTTTTTCCTTCTTCCAGTCATCCTGTAAAGAGTCCCATGACACTCTTCACCTCCTCTCAAGTTGATGCCTGTTTTTTGTTATTGTTACACGTACAAGTTGTTTTTTATTATTTTATTTATTTACATTTTAGTCATTGCCTCCTCCTTGGTCTCCCCTCCTGCAGTTCTTCTTCGCATTCCTCCTCCCCCTTGCTTCCAAGAAGGTGCTTCCTCCTCCACTAGCCCTTTCCCTTCCATGGAGCCTCAAGTCCCTTGAGGATTAAGGGTATATACCCCCACTGAGGCCTGACCAGGCAGACCGCTGTTATATCGGTGCCAGGGGCCTCAGATCCAATCCTGTATACTCCTGGTTAGTGGCTTTGTCTCTGGGAGTTCCCTGGGAATCTGCCTAAGTTGAGACTGCTACCTTTACTCTTGTAAAGTCTTTCTTAGGATAAACAGTAGGCAGCATGGAGACCCTAGATAGCCTCTATGCCTACTGATGGAAGGGTATGAACCCTTACTGCAATGATGCAAAGATTTTCTATGGAATCAAAGGAAAACAAAACTGTGGGATTGGAAAGCTTATAAAGGGATCAAAAAGAATTCAACAGATTCATTGTTTTCAGTTTTTCATGATTTGTTAGTTCTCCTGCTATTTTGTTTCAAAATAACATACCATATTGTGAATGTAATAGCAGCAATTTATAGCTGAGTCTTAGGAATATTTCCACAAGCAGTTCCCCATCTCTCACTGTAGAAGAATGTATAGGATATCCTTTTGGACCATTTCCATGTGTCCATAAGTCAACAAGATTATGTTGCTTTACCATGTGGCTTTGATAATATCTTTCTAGTTTTGTTTATTTTGATAATCTTATCTTCCTTTTTTATCTTAGCCAACATGATTTTCTCATGTAATATGTCATGACCTTTTGCTTAGCAGTGACAGTAGATGTAGAAGATGACTCACAATGTCTTACCAGATATGTCAATCATGATATCCAGATTCTATACCATGGAAGTATTTCTCTCGAGTCACATTGGTTTCCTCAAAGACAGTAACAAAGATGAGCCATCATCTTGCATCCATAGACTGGTTCTTGGTAGATCTGTTCTGTAGGTTGCACTGTGCTACTATGAAAAGATTCATGCTGTAGTAATGGGTCATGTGCTCTCAAAGCACTCAGAATAATAATATGTAGAAATTGTTAGAAGAGTTGCATATTGTGAGGGATGCCAAAATTATAAACCCAAAACTTTTTCTTATCTCGTGAAGTAAAGATTCTGAATCTTCCCTTATGAACTGAAGAGTAAGAAAGTAAAATCTGTTAGATTTAGCATAACAAGTGTGCATGGATTTAAATGTGCATAATATGTTGAGAATGTTCAATAATACAAAGTCCACACATAGATATATGAATATGTCTAGGTATTTAAAGAAATTAAATGGGAAATAAAATTATATTTATGTCCAATAAAAATTATCAACTAGATAAGAGCAAGTTCAGATATATTTCTTAGTCTTAATCTAATTTTCTAATGTCTGAAATTTGGAAGAAAATGTATGTAAAACTTTTTCTATAATTTCTCTTTTAATATTGTTTTATTATTTTGAGTATTAAGTCAGTACAATCTACTGTGGACCACAAAATATTTTCACTTAATTTACTCCTATTTGTGGTCAGATTTTGGCTTGCTATCTTAATTTTTTGGTATGTCCAATATTTTTAATATCAGAAATGGTACAAAACCAACCAACCAACCAACCAATCAAACAATGGCCAAGAGTTTATGTTCAACAGTTTTCAGAGGAAAACCATCATGGTTATCATTGGGTCCCCAAATCATTGTTAGTTAGAACTTTTCACCAAAAAAATAACCATTCAGTTTGATAGAATATCTCATAGTTTTAAGAAGCATCACTGAACAAGCCCACAATACCAAGTGTTTCAAATAAATATCGCTGTCCTTCTACAAATCCAAAGACCCTCTGATACTGATGATTTCTGGTACTGATGATTTCACTGGAAGAGTTATTAGATAACTGACACTAAATTAGCTGCATTAAAAGTATGAGTCACTATACACAGGTTAGGGTTTAGTGAAATAGTATACATTTCCCATAGTGGCTCACAAGCATTCATAACTCGAGCTCAGATCTCTTAGAACAAAAGTCATGGATGGTTGTGAACCACCATGGGAATTGAACCGAGGTCCTCTGCATGAGCCATCGGTTCTCTTAACTAAAGAGCCGACTTTCCAGCCCTATCTGGTTTATTTTATATTGGTGACCTTTTCCACATGAAGATTTTGAAACCATGAATGCCAGGAGCTCTCTTTGACCTTTTCAGTCTAGTAGAACAAGTTTAAACAGGAAGTATTAGCTTCATTTTTTCAATTCACTTAATTTCAATTTACTTTCAAAAGAAATGTCATGATTTAGGTAAAGGAATGATAAACCTAATGAATATTTCACAGTATATTCTGTACATTCTAACCTATGCTCCTCGATCTCCTCTACTCCAAGTCCCTCCCCTGACCCCCATCCATACCTCCTCTGTTTCTGTTCAGAAAAGGAAAGGTCTCCCATGAATAGCAAACAAGTTGCAGTAAAACTATCCACTTCCCCTCATGTTGAGGCTAGATGAGACAACACAGTAGGATAAAAAGGGGCCCAAAAGCAGGCAAAAGAGTCAGAGATAAGCACTGCTCCCACTGTGTTAGGGGTCCTGTAAGAAGACAGTATGCATTGTAACATGTAACATATATGCACAGGGCCTAGCTCAGGCCCAAATAGGCTTCCTGGTTGCTGATTCAGTCTCTGTGAGCTCTTAATAGGCTCAGATTAGTTGAATCTGTAGGTTTTCTTGTGGTGTACTGACCGCTCTGGCGCCTACAATTCTTCCATTCCTACTTCTGCAGGATTTTTGAGCTCTGCTCAATGTTTGGTTATGGGTCTTTGCATCTGCCTCCACTAGTTGCTGGATGAGGCTGCTCTGGTGATGGTTTGTTAGGCTCCTATATACGTGTATAGCAAAATGTTTTTACTAACTTCTTTTTAGACAGTTGATAGATAGATAGATAGATAGATAGATAGATAGATAGATAGATAGATAGATAGATAGTGTTTGGTTCTCTTCTAGGTCTCTGGGATACCTATCTAGCCTTTGGTTTCTATTCTTCTGGGTAGTGTCATAGGTAGACTCTCTCTTATGTCATGGGGCCACTCTAACAATTTTTGTGCCACCTTTACCACAGAACATCTTGTAGGCAGGACAAATTATAGTTTGAACATTTCCTGTCAGAGTTGGTGTCCCAGTTCCCACATTGAAAGCCCTGCCAGATTACAGGATGTGGCCAGTTCAGGTTTGGCATGCTCCATTGGTAGGAGTTTTAGCTAGGGTCATGTTTATAGATTCCTTGGCATTTTTATTATAGTAGGAGTGCCCAATATGCACCCATCCTCCAGTTCCAGTTGTTTCTCTCAGTACACTGTCCTGTCCTTCCCCAACCTGATCTCTTCTGTTCCCATCCCCTACCCTCACCTCTGTCCACCATTTATGTGTATTCTGTTTCCCCTACCCAGGGAGATTCATGTGTCCCCCTCTTGAGTTCTCCTTGTAATCTGAATGATTTTAAAACTATAGTCAGCAATGGTTGTTGTGAACTTAGGATATTTGCTCAGTTAGGGAACATGTAGAACTGAGAAATCTTTGTAAAACATTGTAATTGACACTTCTCTTTAAACATGCTGTTTTCTCTTAAGTCCTTCTTTGTGTTCCTCAGGCGTATCGTCATTAGAGATAATAGACCCACATAGTTATAACTTCACAGCTGTTTGGATTAATGATGGCTTGGACTAGGGTTTCATTGGGTAGGCTTAACTATGTTTAAAGATGGCGAAATGCCATTATAACATTAATGCCAAATTTTAATGAGAACCAGAAGTTAACTTCAAGGACCTTTATAATTTAATATGGGGGTATGATCATGTTCTCATTATTTTAATGTAGAGTCTATTAAAGTAAGTTTTATCATCTTTAGTGTGATACTTGTTTTTACTCAGGCACCATTTGTTGAATGTTGACTGTATTCCTGTCACTTTGCCTAGGGCATTGAGGCATAAGCCTATTTCCCTTCCTCAGCCTTAATGGTGACCATCTAATGAAAAAATGAATGAATAGGAAATACATTCTTTAACTTAGGAAACTGGAGTCTTTGCTTTGATTTTTTTCTACAAGGTATACCTCCTTCATCTCTGTTAATTTTAATTTTTAAAGATTTATTTTATGAGTATGTGTGTTTTTCTTGTGTGTATGTATATATATATATATATTATATATATATTATATATAATATATATATATATATACATACATCATATTGTTACATGGTGCCTGTGCAGGTCAAAAAAACCTCAGATCCCTTGGAACTTGAGTTATGTTTTGATGGTTTTGAACCACCATGGGAACTGAACTGAGGTCTTCTACAAGGGCAATAAGTTCTCTTAACCAGTGAGCTAACTCTCCAGTCTCCGTGTAGGTGGTGGTGGTGGTTGGTGGTGGTGGTGGTGGTGGTGATGGAGGTGATGGAGGTGATGGTAGAGCTGGTGGTGGAGGTTATGGTGGAGGTGTGGTGTTTTACTTGTTCCCATTCTCCATTTCAAGGTTGCAATGCAAAGGGCTTAGGGAACTGAGTTTCCTATGTATAGGAAGGCTGAAGTGCATCAGTTGGATGGTCAGCTTCATGTTGTTGTCCCATCCATGCTGATCGCTTTGGTATCTGGTGACTGAACCCTACATGGATAACATGTGTATTGTACAAACTTGGGAGCACAGAAGGTAGAGAAGGTCCAGAATTTTTTCTAGAGTAGTAGTTTTTCTGTGCTGAGGCTGTTTAGTGATGACTTTCTGAAAATGGGACACTTTTTTCTGTATAGTATATATCTTTTTGTATTTACTAGGTTAAGCTAAAAATTACAGTGACTGCATGAATGAGAGCAATGTTATACAATCATTAATTTCCTATTTTCCAATATATCTAATCCTATAAACATTTTTCTTATTTGGGGTGGTACACTTTAGTAGTGGACATTTATACTCTTTTCAAATATATATATATATATATATATATATATATATATCTCAGCACACTGATTGAGTAGAAGTCTCTTCTCAGTATTATAACACACACATATACACACATACATACGCTCACATATAACATGCACACATATAAATTGAAAACATGTATAAGTCAGTAGTAACGTAATTGTATTAATTAACTGAGTGTTGTGTCTTTGAACGAGTTGAAGAATGAAGTTTTGAATGGAACCATTTTAAGGTTCTTACCAGTCACATCAACATTTACTTAGACTTGTTTCCAATTCTATTTGGTGGATAGCTCCAAATTTTTCGCCATTTAGAGATGTAAAATGGGACATTTATGAAGCACCTTTTATTTTAAACATGTCACATGTCTGTATGTTTGTAACATAAAATAACCAAACTAAGTACCTCCTGTTTCTGGTTCCCTTTGTCATAACCTTATGTGTACATGTGTGTGAAGAAATGTTAATTCCTTCCAAAGCGAAAGATGGAGGAAGTAAAAGGTGGCAGAGGCAGAGGAGAAATTGTGTGCACTAATCCATGACGGAGGAAAGCCTAAAGTATGTATGTGTGGTCCGGGCTTTCTAATGGCTAGAGCACAGGAGGGAAATAGAAGAATTTGGTGTGATCTGATAGAAAACACATCACCCATAATGCTAATAAGAATGACTAGCCCCGGCAATTAGATAAGAACTAATGAATCACATGAAGAATGATCCCTCATGAGTTTTGGTTAGTAGAAAAATGAAAAAAATTCAGTGCACACAGTTAATTGTTTCATTCATCAGTCTGTAGAGAACCTGGCAGAATGGTGATAAAAGCCCCCATCCCCCTGAAGAAGGGAGTTTGAAACTTCTGGGCTATTTACTATAGAGAGAAGCTTATTTTCTTTTCACCAACAGACATGTGGAGCAGCAGAAAGATGCAATGATGGCTGGTAAAAGGTAGCATTGTTAAAAGGGGGAGAGCATAAATGAATTTTTTGTGCCAGGATGATATTTGAAAGACTGATCTGGCCTCTGGGAAGTTCTTAAACATGCCAGTTCCCTGTAACAAGAAGATCTGTCTCTGTTCTAAACAGCATATCCAATTTAGAAAATTATTATTATTTCATCAAAATTAATGTGAACAGTTTTCCCTTTGAGGCTGCCATTTCCATAGGTGATGTTTTCCAGATGGGCTTGTACAAAATTCTTAATGTTTTTTCTTTTTATTTTAAGAAAGAGGCTTTTCTGACATTCTCTATTTTCCCTCTTTTCTTTACCCATCCCAGGGAAGAGAACACCAAAGGCCAAAGAGAAGAGAAACAAGAAGAAGAGACGGAAGCTGATTGAGAGAGCCCAAGAACAGCACAGCGTCTTCCTTGCTACAGACAGAGTGAATCAATAAAATACAAGAAATAGCTAGGGCATTTGGAGGTTTTCTGTTTTGTTTTGTTGTTGTTTTGCAAAAGTGCACAAAGCTACTCTCCGATCCACACTGGTGGACAGCATTCCTGATCCTCCGACCAGTATCCATTTCCAGTAATGTTGCAAAGGGAGGTGCCCGAGCACAGACTCTGGGTTATTTATGTTTTGATTAGAATTTGGAGCCTGTGATGGCAGGAGCTTGTTGAGTTGAATCAGTGGGAACTGATGTGTCTGTACTCTTATGATGAGCACAGTTTGTCATAAGACCCTGTCGCTGGCATGGCGGACCTGCGGGAGGCACGAGGCTGTAGATCACCATTGGAGAATGCACCTGTGCCTACTTCTGTGGATGACAGTGCTAAGCGAGCAAGCACTGTTCACTTGTGACTTTTATTTCCCACACCATGCATTGTCAAAGACAAATGAGCATGGAAAAGGTGTTTAGTGTCACCTCGCAGTGTTCTCAGCATCAGTGATCTTCAGATGGTCCTACGATGAGACTGCTTCCTAGCTAGGGTATGCTGTGGAAATTCCTGCTACATTTCATCCTAGTGCTAACATGTACAGATTCTGCTGAGCTATATTCGAAGCTCCTTACTGTATATTTATGCTTTCTGCGTGAAACAAGTTATACCTGATTGCTAAGATGTCATTTTGTTTCTAGTGGTTCTTAACCATGGTCTGGTACATGGCTGTTCTAGTCTTGAAAATTGACAAGTGTTTTGTTGCCTCTTGTTTTCTTTTGTTCCTATTATTTTGGAGGGGGTGGGGTGGGCTTGTTTCTAATTGTAAGTAAAGGATAAGCCAGTTTGTATATAGAGTCAAATGAGTGATATCAGAGTTTCAGTGCTGATAGAACTTCCCCAGTTCGTGTCACCACACACAGAGAGAAAAAGCAGCATGCAGCATCTGGCCATCAGAAGTCAAACTCCTTTTGAGTCCAAAAATTGGTGACTTATGAAATACAGCTGAAAAGAAGAAGATTTATGTGCAGTTGCTTGTATTTATTACACAATCAATTTTCCAATTACATTTTTTTTTCAAACTCAAAATAATCCATGACTTTGAACAATAAATCACCTGGCCATATTCTTGGGTCACTGGGGAAGCTGCTGTCATGAAACCACTCAGAAAATGAAAGAGAAAATAGGATGGATTCCCCCAAGTGAGAGTCACAGCTTAATATCTCAGTTGAGTCGAGATCAACTACATTAGAACCGAGAACATGTTGGAAGCTTTCCAGTTGACTCACGTGGTCATGGTTTCAGAAATATCTCTGTCCCCTAGGCTCAGTTGGTCCTTAGACCTATGAATTGGCAAGTTCTAAATGCATTATTCTCCTGGATGATCAAGGAGAAAATTAGAACAAAGTTGTATAGTTTTGAGAAAACATCCAAAGCAAGACAAAGCCTTTCCTTGCCTTGCCTTGGCAAAACTACCTCTTTAGCATTTCTGTTGATTCAGAAACATCTTGCTGTTATGTATAGATGTCTTAAGCTTCATTATGAAAATACTGATGCAAGATAAGCCATATCTGAATGTTGAATTCAACTTTAGGGCTTGAACGTAATCCTAAAGTGTTCACCTCTCTCTCTCTCCATGCCTCCTTACATTCTATTCCTATTTACTAAGTGGGTAGGGGTCTCCTTAATATCATACTTCATTGTTAATAAGTCAATGCTTGTTATGTTTCTGGGCTGTTTTGTGCATTAAAATCTCAAAAATTGTTTTTTAGACTGTTTTTCTTTGGCTTTAACAGTACACTCAAGGGAAGTGCATTACATTCTTTACCAACACTAGTGCCTACTAGTGAGTGATCAAAAACATGAGAGATTATGTTGATATCAGTGTTTATGATATTCATTTATGTAAAATATTATTGCATAGTAGTTGAAAGTGGGATTTTTCAGAACTAGGTTTCTTAAGTTCCAATCTAGGCTAAGAAACCTAAGACAAATTGCTTTATCTCTGTGAGTTCTTATCTATCTATAGGGCTGTATTTTAGGGGCTATATTAGTTAAGACATGTGCTATAGTTCTCTGTACCCACAGGTTCTAATGGGCTCTACTCAACTGTGCATCACAAATATTTTAAAAATATTGCATCCATCCATACTGAACATATGCTTTTTGTCATTCCTTTGTCATTCCCTACATGTAATGTATTTAGAAACATGAAATAATTTTTAGTGTATGAGGAATTTGTACACATATATTTGAAAAACTATAACACCAGCTTTGGATTATGACCATCTTTCGATTGTGGTGTTTGCAGGACCTCATGGAAATAATGTCATGATGAAACCAAGACATCCTAGTATACAGACTTTTAGTTAAGACCTGGGATAATATATATGTATGAACTGTGGTCGCTATAGCAGATTGCCAAATCCTACACAAATTAGTACCTATTATTTCTTCCATTGGCTATTTTATATTTTCCCCAAGACATTCTATTAACAAAATAGAATTTAAAATTGTTCAGTGGTAGAGAATTTTGCTGGCATCCATTATCCTAGGTCCCATCTTTAATACTGCAAAAAAAGATGAGTAAACATTTATGGAAGTATCAGACAACTTCAATCTATTGATTAATTTCTAGTCATTAACTTTATTCTTATTGGGATTTGCTTATACCCTCTTATTTCCGAGGAGTACGTGTATAAATCTAAAACTGAATTCAGGACTGTTTCTCAGTTGGGGTGAAGTCAAGGAAATCAAACCAGGCATTTCAAATGCACTCTAATATCAAGAATATATTAATTACACTGGTAGTAAATAAGCCATGAAGTCATGTGTGTTACCAAAATAAGCCAGAGTGGAGCTATAGCAGGAAGCTACTATCATGATTCGGGGTAGGAGGAAGGATTGCAGGGAAAGGTGGAATTTCCAAGATGTAATTATCAAGCTATTACCTTAAGCTAAAGCTATAGTTGAGAATAGAGTTATAACCACAGGTCATTGAGACCAAGAACAGAACTCATATCAAGGGGAATTGAAATCTTAGACACAAGAGAGGGTCAGTGTCAGGTCTTTAGGGACTGTGTTTAATGTGCACTTGTTTAGTGTCTTAATTGATACTTTTGGAATATAAAGACAAACATGAATTTAAAAGTAGGTGATTCACACCTTAAAGCAGAATAATGAGTTAGCTAGTCAGGGCAATGTATACGGAATAATTATTTAAGCAGATTGCAATACGACTATGAGGAATCACATTAGCAGACTACCACATGCCTTCTCCTCCAGCGTCAGCAAATGTTGTCGATCATATTCTTGACTTCTGATAAAAATACCTAGAATCCCAAAGTGGAGTTCCAGGGAAATACTTCTAAAATTCTGACATGAATAGAGGATTAATAATGTCTAGCTTTTCTCATACATGTTAATGTCCAGAAGAGAAACTTTTATCTTCTTCCAGAAAATATTTTTTTTAAAAATGGCTGTGTAAGTGTTTTTCCATATTTATGCTTCTGAGGCTCAGAACTTCTTAAGCAGGCCTCCAAAATGGTAGTATGTTTTATTTTTTGATAGCTTTGTGTCCACTTATGTCTTATGACAAGAAGTTGAGTATGGACTATATTTTTTAAGAGTAAAGTCTTGTAGACAATACTTGCAGCATGCTTTTTCTCTGGTTAGCTTGTTCCATGTGCTTCAGATTGAAGTTTGTTATCATTATGATTTTCTCTATGGTGGAGACAGTAGACCATATGTCAGTGGCAGGAAGGAACCTGACAGGTATATTTTGACATAAAGCCTTATGACAAACATTTGAAATCTTGGAAAGAGGAGCCAAGGCACTAGAAAGCAAGAACAGGATCAGGAGGGTTGAAGAAAAGACAACCAGGAAGAGATGCTAAAGTGCTGTCTGAAAGGTAGAACCAAGAGCGGTCAGGGAGAAATGAAGACCCATGAAGGCTGTAGAGAAAACTCAGATTTTGTTATATATGGTGGGCAGAAAAAAATTACTGGATTTTTGCCCTGCTTAAGCAGAAGAGAGATGTGCTCTAATTTCTGTACACTGTTCACTACGTCATCTGTGCAGAAGGTATATTTTAAGAGAAAAAAGCAAAGAGATGAATTAAGTTATTGCACTACCCTGGTGAGAATGCATATGACATTGGTTAGTGAACAATATTAAAAGGAAGAGGGATCTAGGACCCTTGGGAGTTAGATATGAAATAAAGGAACAAATGGAGCCTAAGGTATAATCTAGGTCTTTTGTTCTGAGTAAGAATATTTGGGGGACAGAACTGGCAAATGATTACAGTTTTCATATGCTAAGCATGAAGTGGTGTTAGGTAGCTAAGTAAAAACAGCAAGAAGGCAATTGCTTATAATTATGGACTTCAGGGAAAAGGTCAAAGCCAGATTATAATTGGGGGCTATATTGGGATATTGCTTGTTCTTTGAATCGTAGGCCTTAATGTGATGGCCCAGAAAGAGTACAGATGGGAGAAGAAAGACTTTGGACATTCAAATATTCATTATCAACCAGAGGATGGTATGGAAGTAAAGAGAAATAGAGAGGACCACCAGAAGCAGATAATAGTAGTGACCAAGAAGAATTGCACTTGAAATTGCAATGCACACTTTTAATCCCAGCATTAACAAATTTAGGAGTCTGAGGCAAGGGGATCAGGAGTTTAAGGATAGTCTCAGTTAAATGAGACCTGTCCAGGCTACAGAGACATAGCTTTAAAACAGGTTGGAGTTCTAGGCTTTATGTAGTTCCCTTTCCCTCTGTAATACAATAAAAATAATGAGAGGAGTAAGGACAATTAGAAAAATTGTAATAATTAAAGGTTGTTGTCTCCTCAATTTTATTTCTGAACCATATACTCCAAGAGTGAAATTTACACATAACTTACAATCTGTTGAAAGTGGTTTTGATATAGAACAAAAATATGTCAATGCTTAAAACACTTGGAAACTACTCTTCACATAAATGTGATAATGATACTTAATTTCAGGTTACCATACCATCTACCAATTTCATTTACATTTATGATGAAATAATTATCTCAATGACCCTGCAAGGATTTTTCTTTTATTGCTTTCAAAATCAATAAAATGTATCAATTGAGCTACAAAACAAGCATTCTGTGAATTAGAGGTCCTTGAGTTTGTAATTTTCAGAATTGAGGATTTTTCAAACTTGTAATTATTGAGTTGCTTTGGTAGCAGCCTTCTGATGTGAGCGCATACATGTCTGAACAGAATTAGGCAATCACATGCACACAATCATAGTATTTAACTAAAGAGCAAGATTGTGGTAAAAATACTTATTTTTTCCATGCATTTCTGTGTAAAGTAGAACAAATGAGATCTTTAATTACTTACATTTCAAATTTAAGTTAGATAAATGTGTGCTGATAGTTTCCCCATTACACATGCCTCCCCTGGGTATAGTCTCACTTACATGTGATACCTGGATAAGTGTAGTAAAACCTGGTAGAACTGACCCTCTCCTTTTTGAGCAATGAGTAACATTCTATTCCCCAGTTCTCTTGTAGATAGATGGTCCTTGTGCTTGACTTAAATCCATGGGGTTTCAGAGAAATGGTATATATCCATTTGAGATCCAGCTTTTCTAATAGTAGCAGGTGCACCTTTTGCATGATGTTTGTGCCTTAAGCACAAAGACATGTCCATGGAGTAAACGAAACCTGTCTTTCAGTTACTGTATGGAAGAGAGTTGGCTCAAATACTGGCCCAAGCTATACATGTAAATATCAATATTTGTTATGTTGAGCTTTAATGATCCTTTGTTACTCTTGACCTTGAGTCAACACCTTCATCATGGACTTCAGAATGGTGAGGAATACATACCTGTTCTTTAAGCCACACAGTCTTGGGTCCTCTTTCATGACAATCTAACAAAACAACATATGGACTTTCGTAGGGATCTAGAGAGCTGTGACTCCTTTAAGTTAGTCTTATAGCCCTGATTTCCTCATACCTTCCTCTGAATTGAAATAAAGTTTTAAAGTAAGATGTTTCAGCTTTTCTTAACAATTAAGCAATTATCTTTTTATTCTAACAACTGGGCTGTAGTCCCTTGAAATGAGTGGGCACCAGTTACCCTGCAAACTTTTGGTTAACTTAAAGGATTAGTGAATGGTCCAGCATTTTCTCAGCCTAGAATCTTGGGAATAAAACTTTTGTTTTTAACTTACCATTTATTTCTGCCTGTCTGTCTACCAGTTGGACTCTCTCTCTCTCTCTCTCTCTCTCTCTCTCTCTCTCTCTCTCTCTCTCTCTCTGTGTGTGTGTGTGTGTGTGTGTGTGTGTTATGGCATACTTATGGAGGTCATACAACAGCAACTTGTAGCAGTCAATTTTCTTTATCCAACATGTAGAATCAGAAACCCAGCTCAGCTTATTAAGCTCAATGGCAAGCACTTTTTCCCACTGAGCCATCTTGACAGCTAAAGAAGAAAATTTTTGAGTGACAAGGAGAACATCACTATAAGATTTTCAGTTACTATGTTACATTTCTCTAAAAGATGAGATTATTACAGTATGAATTTGCTTCCTACTCTTTGATGTGATGAAAATTGTGCTGCTATCATTTTGCCCAATGTTTAAAGGGGGCAGAAAAAGAGCCACGGATATCTGTGTTAACTGCCTCTGTAATTTTTCAGATGAGTTCTCAATTCTATGTAGTGTGCAAATGGACATAAAGTCAAAGTTTAACCAATGTGAAACATCTGCTTTAGGTGATACCTTAATTTTGGGATAAGCTAAGTGACTAGAGAGGGATTGCTGTAGGTTTTATTACCATATGGAGATATACTATGCTTGCCCATCTTCACTCACAGGCCACACACAGCGATGTATGGAAGCATTAATCTCCATCATCTGCATATCATAGGCAAGCCCAGCCTCCTGTATATCCAGACTTGTTCTCCTTTCCTTAATGCTTTGACTCTTCTGAGCTTCACATGTATTCCTGTCTCTGACAACACACATGATTTTCTCTTGGATTTGTTGGCAGTTCCTCCAGGAAGTTCTCTGTGTTCTTTCGTGTAATCTGCAGTTGCATTATTAGAATCATACTAAGCAATTCTGAGCATTGATCAAATGGAAAAAGGAAACACCAGGCTTCAGCTCCAAACGAAGCTACTTTATGAGTGTGTGTCTGGGGTGCATGTTAATAACACCAGCGCCCAGGTGGCCAAATTTATGTCCACCCTCTTGATCTGATAACACAGAGCAGGAGGATGAATTGGTAATGACTCAGGCTGAAAACAGATGGTGACTCCCTGTGTGTATGTTGTTGAAAACCTACAAAGGGAAAACAGTAACTATATGTTTTTAAATTTAAATTAGTGCATTTCAAAAACACAGCTTTGAGAACAGCTGAATGTGTTTCATCTTATAGGTTTGAACTTCGGTGTGCTTTGTGGAAGAGCAACAGTTAAAATGGATGGTATGCTCATTACCCTTTCCTTAGCCTCTTAGTATCAGTGGTGCGCCACTGTAATTAGGAGCTGTGTGTCGTTCTTTGTCATTAAAGTTGCTACACCCTAATTATGGATGTTTTGAACATTCAAAAGACCACCATCTCGAAATTGGCATCCATTATTAGGTATGCTTTTAGATTAGATGGCATTTCCCTTGCTCCATAATGCTGATTGACTTTTTTGCTAAGTGATTTGTCTTAAAGCATGTTGTTGATAAGTTACACAAACAGTATTTTATCAAAATCCACTCAAGGACATAATATCATACTGGCTGAATGTGTTCTTGAGATGTGAGCTTGATTCTTTCCAGAGATGACTATTTTATTTACACTCAGAGACTAATAAAACTCCTGCTCAAAGCCAATCTAAATGTACCTTGGAATGATTTGGGGAAGTGTTACCATAAACTCACCTTATGATTTTGTGATAATCTGGGATGATTTAATATAAAAGTAAATAAAGATAAATATCATTGCAGGCTGGGTACAGTTTCAAGGCCACTCCAGATCTGGTATGGACTTCCTCAACAGAGTCACAGAAAATGGGAGCCCAGGGGAAGCAGGCTGGTAGAGACTGTCAACCCATGTCCCACACCTGTGTAAGTCTTTAGGCTATCCTGAGAAATCATATGTGTTCTTCCAAGTGAAATACACATGGTCCAAGTTCAAAGCTGCTTCAGCTATATCTGGGATATGGTCTACGTTTTTCCAGAGTACCAAGAATTCTCACTGGGTCTATTCCACACTCCATGAACAGTAAACATAGGTCTCCCTAAAACAGGTCTAGACTTTCTGCTTCCCATGATTCATGCACCCACTCTCATTTCTTCTGAGTTTCAAAACTAGATGAAAGGGAATGTTTCTGTTATTTTTTAGCTGTTTTGACATAGACATGCAGTTCTTAATTGCTTCAGAATTGATAAGACACTAAATAATATCCAATGCCAAGCCATGTGACCTACGTTAGGAGAAATGACTGGACTTCAAACAGTTTTTAATATTTTTTAAATTCAGGATATCCAATGATGATCCAGGACTTGTACTGTGCATTGGAAGGGGACACAGAATATATTGTTACTTGGACATTCAGGAAGCATGACATTAATTTACCCAAAAGGGCTGGGGCACTTGAAGTACAAAGTGATAAAAGTCAAAACTATGAAGGTGTTATACTTCAATAAATCAGAAAGATTATACCACCATTTCCAATGAGACCAGTCTTCATTAAAAATCTATCATTCTATACCCTTCTCAACGGAAGGGCATATGGGCCTCCTCTACTCAAAGATGGTTACTTATGAGACTGGCTGAGTAGATTGTCTTTTTCCATGATGCTGATATTTCAGTAATATCTTTTGCGAAGCTGATACAAAGAAGTATGTGCTATGTTTAACATCATAACCTCTCTGATTTATTGCTGTTCATAATCTCTCCTGGAAATTTCAAATACAACTGAAGGGCTTTCACGATCTAAAAAGAATCTTTAATAGAGATTTAAGGTAATATCTTCAATAAAGTTATAAAAACTGAGCAATTCTCAAATTCTTCTGGAATGGCAAAAAAAGGAAAGAAAGAAAAAACAGAACAGTGAAACAATTCTTAACAATAAAAGAACAGGTCAGGGAATCACCATGATTTCAAGCTCTACTACAGAGCAATAATGATAAAAACTACATGGTATTGGTACAGAGAGAGACAGGTTGATCAATGGAACAGAATCGAAGAGCCAGGAATAAAACCACACACTTATGCACATTTGATCTTTGACAAAGAAGCCAAAAATATACGATAGAAAAAAGAGAGCATCTTCAATAAATGGTGCTGGTCTAAATGGATGTCTGTAAGTAGAAAAATCAAAATATACCCATATTTGTCACCATGCACAAAGCTCAAGTCCAAGTGGATCAAGAACCTCAACATACTGAATCTAACAGAGAGAAAGTGGGAAAGAGCCTTGGTACAGGCAGAAATTTCCTAAACAGAACTCCAATGGTTCACACTCTAAGATCAAGAACTGATAAATGGGATCTCATGAAACTGGACAACTTCTGTAAAGCAAAGGACATAGTCAATAAGACAAATTATCATCCTACAGATTGGGAAAAATTTTCACTAACCCCACATCTGATAAAGGGCTAATATCCAAAATATATAAAGAACTCAAGAAGCTTACCACCAAAACACCAAACAACCCAATCAAAAAATGGGGTATGGGACTAAACCGAGAATTCACAATTGAGGCATCTTGAATGGCTGAGAAGCACCTAAAGAAATGTTCAAAGTCCTTAATGATCAAAGAAATGCAAATTAAAATGACCCTGCGATTCCACCTTATACCTGTCAGAAGGGCTAACCTCAGATGACAACACATGTTGGCGAGGATGTGGAGAAAGAGGATCAGTTCTCCATTGCTGATGGGATGGCAAACTGTCACAACCACTCTGGAATCAATTTGGATGTTCCTCAGAAAATTGGACATAGACCTACCTAAAGACCCAGAAATACCACTTTTGGGAATACACACAAAAGATGCCCCACATGCCACAGAGGCTCATGTTTCACTATGTTCATAACATCCTTATTTGTGATAGCCAGAAGCTAGAAACAACCCAGATGTCCCATGACAGAAGAATGGATACAGAAAATGTAGTTCATTTACACGGTGGAGTACTACTCAGCTACTAAGGACGAGGGCATCATAGCTTTTGCAGGCAAATGGATGGAACTAGAAAATGGCATTCTGAATGGGGTAACTCAGACCCAAAAGGACATGCGTGGTGTGCTCTCACTAATAAGTGGATATTAGCCAAGAAAAAAGAAAAGTACAGAATACCCAAGATACAGTCCACAGAACTCACAAAGGTCCACAAGCTGAAGGGCCCAAGTGAGGACACCTCACTTCCACATGAGAGGGAGAAGAAAGCAACCACAAGGGGGGAGGGAAAGGTGATGGTGTTGGAGGAGAGTGGAACATTGTATGGTATGGGGTTGGGGAAAAGGACTGAAGCCCTGAGGGCCAGCAGAAAGATGGAAACAAGCAACCTTGGGATGAAGGAGGTTGGGAAGACCCTCTAGAATGTACCAGAGACCTAGGAAGTGAGAGACTCTCAGGACTTAAAGGGGGGACCCTAGATGAATGCCCCTACAGTGGGGAGAGGGAATCCACCCCCAGCAGAGAAACAGGGCGTCAACTGAAGGATGGGGTTGATATGTCACAGCCAAAGCTCTGACCAATAATTCTTTCTTTCTGAAGAAATTCAGGGATGGAAATGGAGAAGAGCCTGAGAAAAAGAGGGTTCAGTGACAGGCCCAAAGTGGGCTCCAGCTCAAGGGGAGACTCCAAGACCCGACACCATTACTGAAGCTATGGGGCATTCACAAAAAGGGACTTATCATTACTGCTCTTCAAATGACTCAACAAGCAGTTGAAAGAGTCAGATGCAGATATGTGCATCCAACCAACGAACAGAAGCTGTTGACCTCTATGGTTGAATTAGGGAAAAACTGGAAGAAGTTAAGGAAAAGGGCGATGCCGTAGGAGGACCAGCATTCGCATTCTCAATTAACCTGGACCCCTGAGATCTATTAGACACTGGATCACTAACCAGGCAGCAAACACCAGCTGAAATGAGGCCTCCAACACATACACAGCAGAGGACTCCCGGGTCTGGGTTCAGTCATAGATGTACCTAACCCTCAAGAGACTGGAGGCCTCAGGAGGTTTAGACGTCTGGTGGAGTGGGTGAGGTGGGGACATCTTTGTTGGGACATGGGGGTGAGTGCAGGGGGTGGATCAGGCAGGAGGTATGGGATGTGGAACCCTTGGGAGGTAGATGGGGGGGGGGATAAAATCTGGAGTCTAAAAATAAATAAATAAATAATCAAAACTAACATTTTAATACTATTTTATATTAGTGCTCTCATGGTTTTGCAGTATTATTCATACCAGCCAAGACAGGCAACCATCCTAATAGTCCATTGATGGAAGAATGGGTAGAGAAAACGTGCACATGCGCTACATATGCACAGTGGAATACTACTCAGTCGTACAAATGTACGAAATCCAGTCATTCATGTCAGTCAGATGGATGGGGCAGTCATTGTGTTAAATGAAATACGGCAGACACAGAAGGACAGATACCTGTGTTCACTCATTTGTGGAAACAAACAAAGGAGAGAAGAAAGATAGCTGTTAGAAGCTAGGAAGCTAGGACGGAAATACGAAATTGGCTAATGGGAACAAAACTGTGGCTAGAGGGAAACTTTCAGTGCTAGTGTTTCACAGCACAGTAGAGTTACCATGGGAAGAACTTACTGTGTGTTTCATCATAACTCCAGGATAAGGGTTGGAGGGTTCCTAAACACAAAGAAATGGAGATAGCAACTGTTTGAGAGTGTGCATATTAATTACTATGGTTTACTCATTTTACATGGACATATATGTCAAAACACTACACTGCACCCTGAGCACAATATACAACTATATGCAAGTAATATGCAAAAGTGGACTATTTTACATATGGAAGAGTAAAAATGTTCTAAAATATCTTCTCCTAAAAGCACATCTGGCCTTTAACATTTTTGGACTATTTTTATCTTAAACATAGTTGTACATTAACAAAAACAGAACCAGAGACTGGGTCTGTAGCTCAAGAGCATAGCCCTTGCCTGTCTTTTATAAAGTCTTGAGTTCAATCCTTACCACGATACATAAATAAATTTATAACTATAACACATAATTGTCTTAAAGCATAGCATTTGTACTGTTAACATTGTATCTCTTTCTTTTCCATCCCTCCTACCCACCCTCTGCACCTGCCTCATCCCTCTATCTCTCCTTCCTTCCTTCTTCTCTATTTCATTATTTAAGAATTTTAAAAATTTTAATTATGTGCATGCTTGTCCCTGTGTGTGTCTACTGGTGGTGAATGCAGATGCCCTTGGTGGCCAGAAGTGGGTGATTGTCGCACTGGAGTTACAGGTGGTTGTGAGCCACACCTGGCTGCTACCTGAACTCCAGTCTTCTGCAAGAGCAGTGCACACATACTCTTCACTGCTGATCCACCTCTCAAACTCTCAAATGACTCTTTCCCAGGAGAGAACAAAGACTTGGGTAAAGGATCTGCTATATAATTTGTGGATTCCCTGATAAACTGAAATTGGAGAGAAAGACTGATTAAAAAATTTAGGAGTTTTAAGAGAAACAGTACAGCATTAAGACCAATATCTATCATAAAAATCATGCCCCCCCACCATGGCCTCATGCCCATTGATTTATCCCTGGATGTAAGTGTAATTTTAATTCAGAGCAAGAGCGCAAGTGCCTTAAGGGGAAAGTGTGTTAAGCTTTCTCAGGAACACAACAGAATTGGTACCTCCATGTGGACAGTTCTTGTGGTTTTATCAAATAGCACCGAGTAATCAAGGCAGACCTGACTGCCCTTACCAAAGGATGTCAGGCTATATGAGTCACACCTGCAAAACACAGAAACGACAAGAAAACAACAACCACCACCACAACCACCACCACCACCACCACCACCACCACAACAACAACCACCACCACAACCACCACCACCACCACCACCACCACCACCACCACAACCACCACCACAACAACCACCACCACCACCACCACCACCACCACCACAACAACCACCACCACAACCACCACCACCACCACCACCACCACAACAACCACCAACACAACCACCACCACAACCACCACCACCACCACCACCACCACAACAACAACCACCACCACAACCACCACCACCACCACCACCACCACCACCACCACAACCACCACCACCACCACCACCACCACCACCACAACAACAACCACCACAACAACAACCACCACCACAACCACCACCACCACCACCACAACCACCACCACCACCACCACCACAACCACCACCACCACCACCACAACAACAACCACCACAACAACAACCACCACCACAACCACCACCACCACCACCACAACCACCACCACCACCACCACCACCACCACCACCACCACCACCACCACAACCACCACCACCACCACCACCACCACCACCACAACAAACCACACGTAAATTGGTTTAAGTTCCAAACACAGAGTCCAATACTGGGAGAGGGCAGTCAGTTTTAGACATGAAGAATTATGGGAACAACATGGTGCTGAGTGCCAAACGCATGCAATTTTGTTCTCTGATCAGTGGGAGCCAAAGAAACTCATACTGTGCTTTTGATGTGATCTCATCCACTCAAGGCAGTAGAATCCTAAGCAAGCGAACGAAGCTTATTCCAGGATCAGTCGGCCTTTTGTTTTGTTTTTAAAATAAGGGTGAACAGACCAACAGACCTTGCGGCTTTTCTTTTTTGGAGTAACTTCAATGTCTAAAAGTTGCTAAGTAACACTTTAATAATAAGAGATGTCAAGGCCAGGAGATTAATGATCCATGAGGCTATTTAAGAGAAATATTAGGGCATCGTGAGGCGTGAGGGCTGAATACAGTCATGGGAACATTGGGTAATGCGTTCAACCACTTTCATGGCTTCTTTTTCTCTGCTGCTCATGGTCGGCTTGGGATGGCCGTTCTTTATTAGACTGTTACTTCATCATCTCAGATTCACTAATAATTACACTGGAAAACTGGGTGACCTACGCAGAATAACCATTGTCTAGCAATTATCATGTTGAAAGTTAGTTCTAGATCTGATAGAAACATATGTTTAAATCTAAGTGAGTCTTATAGTTCATAGGCTCATTTCACTAAAACCAGCTCTCTGTTCTCCTTTTACAAGTCACCCCCCATCCCTGTGCACCCCACCCCCAGGAAGCCTAGACTCCTTCTGCCTTAGACATGAACAACTGGTTCTCCCCATGAAACCCGAGCCTCAGCTCAACCACCACACCAAGAGGATAACCTGGGCAGAAAACAACTTCTGAAGGTCTCCTGAAGTCAAACTTGGCTACAGTCCTCTATGTCTGGAGTGCAAACTTCAAAGGAGAAAACAGCTTCTGTGGATTAGTGGCCACGAGAGCTTTAAGGGTAAGTAAAACCCTTGACTGGACTTAAAAAAAATTGGCATTGGCTCATTCTGCTGAAAGCACAAAGCGTTTTTAGGAGGAACACATCACCTTTTAAAATAAATGACTAATATCTGTATAAAAGACAGTGAGCCGTTCATCCCTGGAGCATATTCAGGGCAACATGTTGTCCAGCACTGACAGATCACTGCCATTCGAATCTTGTCTTCTCATGGCCTCTCAATGCCAACCATCAGAAGAGCTGGGAATATTTATGGGAACTCAGAAAAAGAAGCCCCCTGGAATGTCCATTTTGACCTAAATAGTAAAGTTTGGGATTCCAGAACTAGCTTCTTTTTTTTTTCCTTACACAAAAGAAATGTATACATAACTTAAAGCTGGTGTTCTGAGGCTTTAATATTTCTGTGGTAAACTCAGAAAGCTGTTACCAGAAGGGGACATTTCAGTATCCAGGGAGGAGATTGCCATGGAGGGATATGATTCGTCCCACTCTGGACCCCTGGTCCTCATGTTCAGAACAGTTTGAAATCCTCTTGGAAGTATTGAAAAAGGCAGTGAGCAAAAAAAGGTGTTTCATATGCAGCAAAAATTAATAAGCACCCATAGACAAATGATGCTTAACAAACACAGCATGTTAACTGTGTTTGACAGCACTAGAACTCTGGCCTGCATCCCTCATGACTAAGCAGGCCTCACAGGGAGTGCTTGCTAAGACTCTCTTCTTTGAACAGTGCTTGTGTCCATTTGTTAGTCTGCTATAATGGTCATTTATAAAACACAAATTTTATCTGTCTTCTTTTCATACAATTCCATTACCAAATATACTCCCAGGGAATGCACATTCCAAGCCAATGGCATCCAGGACAGCCATACCATTAGCTATACATGCTAGCTTGAACCCTCCTGGAGAGCACCTCCTAGTTTCAATTTTATTTCTAGTCTTCAAGCATTACTTATTATTGTCTCTCTACTCAGAGCTTTGGATTGACTCTCATTTCTTTTGAATTTTAATACTTAAGTTGCTAGATTTTTTATCTTCTCCTATACATAGCCAGCACTAAGAATGTGTGTGTGTGTGTGTGTGTGTGTGCGTGTGTGTGTGAGAGAGAGAGAGATCATTATATAGCATCTAGCTTTCAAGTTTGAAGAAAATTTTTATTAGATTTTTTACTTATTTTCATTTCAAGTGTTGTCCCCTTCCCAGGTGCCCCTTCTTTCATCCCCCTTCCTGTGCTTCTATGAGGAAGCTCCCCTCCCCCACTCACTCCTGCTTCCCTGCCATGGCATTCTCCTACACTGGGAAAAGGAACCTTCACAGGACAAAGAACCTC
Organism: Rattus norvegicus; assembly: GCF_021556685.1. Lineage (NCBI taxonomy): Eukaryota > Metazoa > Chordata > Mammalia > Rodentia > Muridae > Rattus > Rattus norvegicus. Next base: position 83,741,545 of record NC_141540.1, on the reverse strand, counting down.
TCTCCTATTGATTCCAGACAATGCCATTCTCTGCTACATATGCGACTGGAGCCACGGGTCCCTCCATGTGTACTCTTTGGTTGGTGGTTCAGTTCCTGAGAGCTCTGGGGTGTCTGGTTGGTTGATATTGTTGTTCTTCCTATGGGTGGCAAACCCCTTCATCTCCTTCAGTCCTTTGTCTAACTCCTCCATTGAAGACCCGGTGCTTAGTCCAATGGTTGGCTGCGAGCATCCACCTCTGTATTTGTCAGACTCAAAGAGTAATGTGCAATTGAGGATAAATGTGGCAAGGAGAATTGTACTTAAGTATTTCAAGTACAAATTTCCAATTATAATTATGTATCTTAAGATTTTAAAGGTTCAAGTGTATTCTAACAACACTTTCATAAAAGGTTGAGCCATGGCGTAGGGGCTAGGATATCGGCTGCTTTTCTAGAAGACCAGAGTAGGATTGCCAACACCTATGTCAGGCAGCTCACAACCACCTCCCACTCCAGTCTCAGAGAATCCAACATTCTCTTCTGGCCATAAGATAATAACAGACATTCGAAAAATTTTAGTAAATTTAAAATTGAAGACCGTAAGTTATTCAGCTAGAAGACACTGAGAAAATAAGCAAAAATATCTCATGGATGAGAAGTCTAGATGACCACTAAATAGGAAAGCATGCTTGACTCCATTGGGTATAAGAAAATATAAATTCAAACCTTATTGAAGTGCTATTTTGTACTCTTTCTTATGAAAACATTTGAATTAGGAACATAAACACAAACATTTTCCTGCTGCTGGCAATAATGCACATTCCAACAATAAATTTGCAATCTTTGGAAAACGTAAATTTTGCCTATTAGATGATCCAGTGATTCTGCTTCCCAATATGCCTCTGACAACTTCTCCCTCATGTGTTCACAGCTCCCCACTTAGGAATGTGTAGAGCAACGTTGCTGAACCAGCCTCATTCAAATTCTATCATCAATGCAGAAATAAGTCATGGAATGTTTATATGTAGAAAAGAAGGATAGGGAAAAAGGTCGTTTACTTTGTACATACAAACCTATCCATTGTTGGAAAGTCTGGTGCTTCAAATCTCTCAAATATGTTGTTATTTACAGAAACATTTAAAACATACAAGCAATAATGTAAACAAATGTAATAATTGTATATGTGTACACAGTAGAAACAGAAAATGGACCCTCAGATAGATCTCAAATTTGCATGGTAATATTTTGGGGAGGGGTGATGTAGCTGGGAGAAGGTGAAAGGGAGAAGGTGAAACAGCTATTTTTTACTTGTTTCATTTCTATGAGGCTTTTAAAATTGTTTAAAGTTCTTTGTATTTGAAATATGTTATGATATATTGCCAAAGCATTGAAACACCAGATATATCAAGGGTTTGGCTGCAATTAATCCTAAAGGCTCAAATAATAGGACATTACAGGAAGAAGGGGAAAGTTTCAGAAGGAAGCTGAAGGTATGTGTCCCGTAATAAAAGAACTAACAATCCATTTCCCTTCATCTTTACTTTTAAGACAATACCTCCTGCAATATTTTTTCTGAAATGTGATTACATGGTTTTCAACCTCTAGCAGACAATAAGGTGTTTTGGTTCATGGTCTGATTTGTTGACACAGCATTATTCTGAATGGAGTTAGTACTCAGCACATGATATTTTGAATGAGCCGGAATGGTGAATGAATGATAGTCAGAGATGGACAACTATCATAGTATAGAGACCATATCCATGTTTGTTCTGATTGCCTTGATATGACCATGTAAAAATCAACACAGGCAAGAAAAGTTGAGTAACCAGAAAACTCATGTTCAGCTCCAAAATGAAAGGGAACTAGCTACGTGTCTATTATGGAGCAAGACAGCACCCTGCAAAGTGGTACTGATGAGAGATGATGCTAATTTGAAACTGGTTTTCTAATGTTTAGCTTTTAGAATTCTCACAGGCCTTTCATTTCTATGAATGCTTTTTCACTTGTCATAGCTCACTGCTATCACCAACAAGCCGCATTTTGTTCCTTTTATAAGGGGACATTAATCATATAAAGGGAAAAGGAATTAACATTATTAGCCAGAACATTAGTTCTCAGATACAAAATCATTTAAAAATGATATTATGAATATTTATGAATGAAACCATTAAGGTGATGAAAGAAGTGTGAACCTTTGACCATCTGAATAAAATAATCCTTACTCTTGTTCTCTTTCTGTCTTTTCCCCCTAATTTACTCCTCCTAGCAATGACAAAGTCCTTCTGACTTTGTAGAGCCTATCTTCTCCAGTGTCCATACAATTTAAAGATTTATATTCATTTTTAACACATAGTTCTAAACATAGGTCTTTCTTTCTGATTTTGTCTCTGTCTGTCTCTGTCTGTCTCTCTGTCTCTCTGTCTCTGTCTCTCTCTCTGTCTCTCTGTCTCTCTGTCTCTCTCTCTCTCTCTCTCTCTCTCTCTCTCTCTCTCTCTCTCTCTCTCTCTCTCTGTGTGTGTGTGTGTGTGTGAACTGAAAATGCCCAGTGCCCAGTGCCCATAAGAGGGTGTCAGATGCACTGGAGCTGAAGTTACAGGTGGTTGTGAGACACCCAACATGGGTTTTGGGAATCAAACTAGGGTTTGCTGGAAGAGCACTGAGCATTCTTAACCTCTGAGTCATCTCTCTAGTCACTAAGATTTAATGTGTAAGTTGTGGTAAACCCACCTGCCCTGTTTATATAGTAGTACTTAGAAATTAAAATGCCTAAATAAATGCATGATAAATGAAGGAATAATGGACTCAATGTTTCATTTCTTATAGAAACCTTTAGCCAAATAATAATTTAAAAATGTAAGTCATCATCATCTCTCTCTTTATCCTTACCATAAAGAAAAACAACTGTATTTATATATCATCAGCAAATAAATGCATGTTGTAAAATAGAGTAGGCTTTGACATATTAAAACCCACAAGCAAATCGTTACAATTAAAATATTGAAAACACCCATCACGTCTGAAATTTAAATATCTCCTAATATCCTTTTTTTGCTTTCTGGTCTTAAGCAAATGTTCACCTGCATGGCTCTCACACACTATAGTTTATATTTTTAGAAGTTTATGTAAACATAAGAGTATATTGTGTACTTTTTAATTGCTGGTCTTTTACATATACATTCTATGTGTATATGTAATATTTATATACATAACAAGTATAGATATATGTGAGTATATGTATTATGTAAGGGTATACTATATGTATAAAATGTGTATATGCTTATTATATAATTTATATGCTTTTATATTTTAAATATTTTTATACAAATCTATATGTTATATATATGTTTATATATATAAAACACATTTATTTATGTTTTACAGTTCTGTATCTTTTTTTAGGCCTATTCCTATTAGTAACATTACCCACATGCATATTCATTGACACTCATTAACACAAGGCAAGATGAGGCAAGTTCAACATTCTGACAAAGGTGTAGTGTGTATCATAATATCTTGCTTTCTATTATTTTCATGTGCTTATTTGTTATCAATATATCCTTTTTAGCAAAATGTCCAACTTTTGTGCCCATTAAAATTTTGTATTTCATTCTTCTAGTTTGTTGTAAGAATTTTTGGTAGATGATGGATGAACTTACTTAATGAGATTGGTCATCACCACTGTTTTCTCTTAGTCTGTGGTTTTCCACACCATTCTCATAGCAATGCCTTCATAGAGATGATCAAAGTGTTTTTAACTGACAAATTACTAAATACAATATGGTTTGCTACAATCTAAGAATTAAAATACTTATTTCAATACAGCACCTCACACTTTTGGGAGCTTACAGTTCAGAGAAATATGTAACACTATTGAGTAATGCAGGCAAATGGATTCTTATAAACTGCATGTCAATTCCCAAAGGGTACGAACCATGACCCCATCCTTGGAAGAATGAGAACTTCCAAAGGAGTCCACCAAAGTACAGAGTTGCTATAGAAAATGAACATCTTTCCTTCTTAGTGTGTATGAAAAACAGTAACCTGAGATTTCACTGTCTAGAGAGTTTCTGTGTTAAAATTGACTTACACGCTTTAGAAATATGCTTGTAGTTTTGCATTCTAGAACAATCTATTGAATATTTTGTGCTACCTGACTTAAAGAGAAATGATACATTCTGTTGGTAGTAGTTGAACATGAATGGAATCCAAATCCATTTACATCTTCTTAGAATATAGAACTGGCAGACGATCTTTAAACGTAACGAATGTGTTACTTTGGGAAAATGGGAAAGGTAGCTGATATTGGGAGATACTGTACTATTCCTTACTTAGATATTCTAAAACAAAGAGGCACAAACCATATGTGAAAGTGTGTGGGTAGGATATAGATTGTGAAATGTATGAGAGAATATTAGCGATGTTTAGCTGGCATAATTCCAGTTCTGGTCATATCTAATTTCTGAGAGACAGATTACATTGATGGTAAATGCATGAATTTGTGTCAAAATTACTGAAAGAATAAAAGAAAACTAGACATGGATATATGCTCTGTCAATATTAGGACAGAAGAGTATGTAGTTTTGCATCCAGGATAAGTTTAAATATTTTGTTCTTGGGCAGAAGGAATAGCCTTTAAATCGAAGTGTCTGGGATACTGCACACCATGACTGGTTTAGTAGTCTTCTGATCTTGAGAATTCTGGAAAATTCTTGCACAAACGTTAATCTGAGCAGTAGAATTTTAAAGGAATAAGGAAAGAGTGCTGAGTGGAAAATAAATACTGGAAAAAGATTGATTGTCATTCCACAGAAATCCTGAGCTTAACTAAATTATTTTTACTTCTTTGACAATAAAAAAATAAATGTTTTTGAAAAATCTAATGTTATTAAGTATTTAGTTAACAAATGGAGTATTCATAGGCTTTTGTTATAACCTAACCTAGTCCATTGTCTGAGAATTCAAACAACTGGAGAGGAAAAAAAATACTCACTTGTGCTGAGTTCCACCAAGCTATTATCTTCACCCTTGGTTTCAGTTCCTGGCATAGAGTAGGCACTCAGGCAATGTTTGCTAAGGACCAGATGGGCCTTCTTGTGCTCTCAGCCAACTCAGTTAGTTTGCTTTCTTCCATGTGTGAGCCAGATGGCTGAACAGTTCCATGAATCTTTAGCTCTATAAACCGAAGTCACTTACATCATCTTCAATGTTTGCTGTATATCCCGTTTCTCTTTTTATTTTGTAAGGTAAATATTCTAAAGTGTCGAGCTAATTTCTCTAATGATATGATATTGAGATAGATATTTTGACAATAAATATGGTAATATGTCACATGGATTCCTTCTCAATTTGTTCTGCATGGAGAAATGGGAGTGGCCATGGTGGGGGATACTTAGAAACCAGCAAAATTTGTACAGAAGACAACATCAACTCGATTGCATATAGCAGGGATTTTCAGTGGACCAATGATTTTTCTATAATTTTCTCTGTGAGAATTATATCAGTCTTGAATTATGGGAATGATGTACAATTGTTGATTAAATGCAGAATAAAGAGGCCCTGACATCAAAACCTCAGATCCTGAGAACTCTCCTTTCTCAGCTTTCTTCATGAACCAGAATCCTGCTTACTATTCATTTGTGCTGTCCTCTCAAAACGAGTTGGCTTGGGTAGACTGATAAGCTGGAGAAAACCAGGGACTGCACCTCTAGTGAAGACTCTCAACTTAGGACACATTCAATTTTAGGTTTTCATAAGTGAAAAGCCTTGGCATTGGGATTCTTAGTCTTCATTGAAGAATGGTCTTAGATTGATTATGTTTCAAGCTATTTTCTGCCATTTAGAATTACCTCCCATCATGGAAAAGAAGGTAGGTAAGCAATCTTATATCATCTTAATTTTACTTCTTCTGCTGATTAATTGAGAGGAGTAGTTAGCATCATGGGATTTATGAGTCAAGGAGAATTTTATTTAGATTTTTGTTTTCATGCTTACTTATGCCAACAATTGTAAACTTCTCTAACATATTTAGGTATCCATGTTTCCACTAAAAATATCTATAATATGTTACACATTAGTTATAAGATTAAGTAGTATATCTAACATATCTATCTCAGTGGCTATAAAAATAAATTTAAAAAAAGTATATCCAGCTAGAACACTTGCTAGATAGTGATGTCTATGCATGGCAGGGAAGCTACACATATGAAATATGGCTGGACAAGCAAAACATGCATACTGACAGTGCCACAGATATGCCAACATGGTCATTTCCCAAGGTCCCACCCTTAGATGAAAAGCTACCAGCAACAACTGACGACTAAGAGAGTGAGAGTTAGTTTTCCTCAGGAGAGAGCCCCTTATAAATTATCTAATCTCAAGTAATTATTCTTAATCATACTTACATTAAAACAAAATTGAATGAAATAATTACTCTCTCTCTTTCTGTGTGTGTGTGTGTGTGTGTGTGTGTGTGTGTGTGTTTTGTTGTGCTCCTGGTTTTCTAAACTTTACATTAAATAGGAAATGATTTTTTTCTCATCTTTGCTTTTAAAGGACACTTATGTGTTGGGAATTAGAAGAACACATTTCAGAATGGCAATGTGCTTTGGAAATAATAGAAAACTATGAGGAGTGAAAACTATCTGGGAAAACAGCAAAGGTTTAAGAGAGAGAAATCAGGGAACAAGATAGTGATGTCATGACGTCTACATACTGTTTGATGACATCAAAGAGAGGAAGTTTACGTAGATTTTCAGAGAGAAGTGTGTGGACAATTATAGAATTTCCTACATCTATGCCTACTCATTGCAAGTTCTGACATTTCCTGAAGAATTCTGCAGAGACAACACCAAAGCAAAACAGAGTATTTGTGGAATTAGTTATGAGACTCAGATAGTCGAGAAGGGTGGGCCATACTCACGCAGTGCTTCAAGTCTTATTGGGAGACACACAACTTTCTCCTTTTGTTATAACTACAAAACAAATTACCTTGACCAAAATATTTCTGTTGCTTTTAAAGCAAGGCACCTTCATATACACAGCCATGACATTTTATAATTTGGTGAATTTGAATTGTTAATATTTTACTAAGTACTTCACATTTGTTAATAAGGATATTGGCATAATTCTATTATTTATGTATTGCCCTTCCTACTAACACTTTGTAAATATTTTTAGCCAAGAAATCAGAACATAAGATATAGAATACTAAAGTATTGCATACAATTTTAGTGATATAGTGAAATACAGAGAAGATTTGTTCATTTAAGAAGATGGTTCAGAGGGTTGGGGATTTGGCTCAGTGGTAGAGCACTTGCCTAGCAAGCGCAAGGCCCTGGGTTCGGTCCACAGCTCTGAAAAAAAAAAGAAGAAGAAGGTTCAAAAAGGCCTGTCTGCTTCCAGCTATGCCCAGCTTCAGACCATTCTTCAAAATATAGATAATATAATCTAAAATATGAACTGTATCTCATAAATTCTTCTTTAGGTTTTCTATCAGCTATAAAGCAAAATTTAAAGTTTGTTTTTTAAATTTAACCTTCCTATCTTTTTTACTCCAAAGAACCAGCAGACAAAACTAATTATCAATAATGCACTTTTATTTTAGACTTCTGGACTTGAAAGTCTCTTATGGAAAACACAGCCCATTCTATTCATTTTTCAATTTTCATAACAGAGAGAGAGAGAGAGAGAGAGAGAGAGAGAGAGAGAGAGAGAGAGAGAGAGAGAGAGGAGGTGCTTTTGCTAAGAACCAAATAATCATTTAAATCTGTTCTTGATCAAGAATATTCTACATGGTGCACTGATGATGACTGTGATGGCCATTTGTGGTTGTCTTCTTCACAGACCTAGAAAAAGGTAACCTCAATTTAGAAAATGCTTCATTGGTTTGGCCTTGGGATATTTTCTTGATTACTAATTGATATGTGAGGGCTTAGCCTACTCCTGGACAAATGGGTGATGTAAGGAAGTTGATTGAGCAGAAGCACAAAGCAGTAAACTAAACCAGAAACATCAGAATATATACGGTCTCTTCTTCAGATACTAACTCCAGGTTCCAGCTTTGAGTTCCTGGCTCAGTTTCCCTTGATGATGGAGCATAACTTTTCTCTCAAATTCCTTTTGGTCCTGATATTTATCAAAGCAATAGAAAGCAAACTAAAACAGCAGCTCATCACAGGGTGGAGATAGGATGAGAAACTCTTAGTATATCTGTACACCAATAATTTATTATGATGATAAAATGAGAAAGGTAATGCACTTTATGTATGTCTGACATAATTCCTCAACAAACAATATTGGTGGTTTTGCTACTGTATTTTACTGTCATAAGCTTAGTACCATATATCATAGCTTCTGTTGTAGTTTTGTTTTATATTAGGAAATTTCTTGATCAATTCACTCATGTAATTTTAATTTTTCATCACAGTATTGAAAATAGGTGTTCACTAAATGTAAACTATTGATGACACCATTGATATATAAACATCAAAGCTGCTTTTAGAGATTGTATTATTTCCTTAGACATCTATTGATCTATGCTTCTCACTAAGAAAAGCGTAGCACCTATGATCTTGAAGGTGATAGGAATCAGATGGGTTGGCAATTTATAGATATGTGTCAGGAACTATGGCACTACATGGCATGACTTTAGCAGCATGGATGAAGTTCTCAGCATCTGTATTTTGTATAGGAATATGCTCTTAGGTGAAACACAAGGTTCTAGTGAACCAGAAATGTCAGAATATAATTCATGGATATGGCAACTTCTTCAACTAGAGGATGTCCAGGACTCTGGGGCAAAACATAGAAGTACAGCAATGGTATTCTCCTCCCCTCCTCCTCTTCCTCCTCTTCCTCCTCCTTCTCTTCCTCTTCCTCCTCCTCTTCCTCTTCTTCCTCCTCCTCTTCCTCCTCCTTCTCTTCCTCTTCCTCTTCCTCTTCTTCCTTCTCCTCCTCCTTTTCCTTCTCTTCCTCCTTCTCCTCTTCCTCCTCCTCCCCTTGTTGCTGCTATTTGTTACAAAAAACTTTGATGTTTGAATTCCTTTTTCTTTAGCCTTTACAGTTATTCCTATTTTTCTAGTAAGGAAAATTAGGATAATGTAGAGTAGGAGATAATAGGATCCTGTTTTCATTCACATGTTATATTCAGAGATAGTGATGTGGTAGTTACGGTGAATGTGCTAAAGGCTTGGGTTGGAATTGAGAATGTGGGTCCTTTTCTGGTTACTTGCACTAAATTTCTATTATTAGGAGTTTAGGGGGATGAAAGGTCTCCCATTTGACCTCAGAGTAATCCTACATGTCTAGCTTTGGTACAAGGATGTCTAACTGTGAACCAGGCTACCAGTAATTAGCTTAGAAGGTCAGGGAGATGAACTGTGAGAAAGTAGGCAGCCCTGATCAGCAGTGGTTCATATACTGAGGTTTCTTATCATGTGAGAAACTTAGAAACTGTACTTCTTCTGTATTATTAGGACCAGGACGGTTTAAACTGAATACATCTAACCATGTTTCAACAGAAAATCTCATTGGATGAGAAAATAAGAAAATATCCTGTACAAAGGGTTTTATTTGGAACACAGACAGGAAAGGATTTCAGAGTTATCCTGAAATTATGCAGCCCACCCAGGGATGCGACTGAGCCAGACATTTAATGGATAGTTGGCAGCTGAGACCCAGGGGTCAGGATAGGATTAATCCTCTTTCCCTGAGAGTCAAAGACTCACCCCACCCCCTCCTTCCTAGGAGCATAAAGTTTTGCTGCAGAGTCCAGTAGACAATTGGGCATCTGTCTGGTAGTCTAGTTTGTAATTGGAGCTTTTAAGACCATGGCTTGTTGACCCTTGAAATTTTACCCATTGACCTGGCATGATGAGCTATTATATTTGACTCCGGGAGTTAGAGTGGCCTTGTCCCTAAGAGCAGTGGAATGTCCCAGATGATTTTCCTTCTGATTACTTCCTCACATATTCCAATGTCCCCTAATTTTTCTCTTAGTTGGATTTCAAGGCATTGTTCCTGGATTGGTCTTGAGGTAGCTTCATAGTGATTACTACACAGCAACTCTGAACATTCTCATTGCCTTTTGGAAGAAGATCCTGATTATACATGTTCAGTTACAGAGCACCCCAAACGAACAGTGATTGTTCTGTATGGAGTTTACCTTGTAAGGATGTGTGTGTCTCTGGTTGGGGGTAGGTATTGGGCTGCCCCATCCTCAGTCCTCCTGAAACAGTGAGTCTTCTCTGTGGATACGGCAGAATGCTGCAAGAGTTGCTTCTTCCTGAGAAAGCCATAATGTTACAAAACATCCATGTCCTTAAGCTTACTGTAGACAAATGGGTCTACAGAGTCCAGAATGCATTAGAATCACCTGGTGGTCTTGTTTAAACACTTGAGATTGTTGGATCAAAGCTCAGAGTTTCAAATTTCTTCGAGCTATAATGGACACCAAGAATGTTTATGAGAACACTTATTAAACATAAAAGTTTCAAGCAACTTTGTTTTAAAGTGTCTCTTCAGTCTCTTCTTCATCTGTTCCTCCCTACCTCTCTCTGTCACTCACAAGCACTTAACTGATCATGCTTACTTCTTGATTTTGTTCTCCACACCATCATAGATAGATGCTGTGATCTTCAGTTCAACCTTGATCTCCAGTTTATATTATTTCCAAAAAATGCTAATAAATTAAACTGATTTACAATACCCTTAAATGCAATGCTTCTCATTCTGTCCTCTCCATTCCTTACACTTAGCGTTTCTGTGTCATGTTCTTGAGGATTGGATGCTAAGTATTTCAGAAGAATGTCTTACCCTTTGCATTGGCACAATGGTAATCGCAATTATGGTCATGGCACACCAAAAATATTGTATTCATCATCTTTCAAGTTTACAACACTTAGGAATTTGATATAGTGAACTTTACTTCTCAGACTTCCCCTCCAAAATGGAGGCATTGAGAAGTTCAGAAATGCATGCAAAATTACACAGATAATGTGATTTGAATCCAGATGTCTGAATCAAGATAACACAATTCTATAAACTTTCTCTGTATGCTCAGCAGCAGAGACAAAAGTCTTACAGGTCCTGAGCAGACACAATTCCCTGTACTCAGTCAGGCAGAGTAGAGCATCTCGTAAACATCTAGCTGATGCTTTCCCTCTTCCACATTTCTAAGCTGTTGTACAAGCCAGTCTTTTGTCTGGGGTCCCCTGACCAACCCATTCATGTATGTTGCTCTTTATCCAATCAAAAATTAATGGTTTTTTTATTCTTAAGCTCTTGTCATTTTTTTCTTTCTTTCTCCACAGCTTCTCCAATACTTCAGTGTTGAAGCATATTACAGGGTTGCTTGTCACACATGCTTTCTCTGTACTATGAGTCATTGAAGCATTTTGGGGGGGACAGTCGGTTTAAATCTTTATGTCTCGCATAGAAAATACAAAACAGCTTGAGCATTTCTGGCTGCAAATAATCAAAATCCAAGCTCAGGATGGCTTAAATAAATAAAAAGAAATTAGTAGGCTCACATGTCTGGAAATACAACAAAATCTCTGTGAGTATTACAAAGCATGACATTTCATACACACATATAAAATATTTAATATTTACTGCATGTGTAGCATTGAGTACATAGCCAATAAATAGGGGCTACCATTATCCTTGGATATATATTTCACTTATCTACATCTAGATTACGTAAATAAGGATTATTTGTAAAACTTGCCAAACTTCAGGCTGAGTTTTTCATATTAACTAGGAAGGAATGGTTCAAAGGACAAGGAGCACACACAAAATGCTGTCCGTTTTTGTACCTTATGAATCAACTTGGGGACTTGAGAATCTGCAGGTAACTCCTCCTCACATTTGTTCAGTAACATTGTGTTTTAATACATCATCAAAGGAATGATCCAAGACAAAAATAGAAAAATGGACATTAAAATTAAAACTCTGGTTTACAGGGAAAAAAAGTTCTGTAGGAGATTACCTTGGCTTTGGACCCAGCACCCATCTTAGCCCAAGTAGACCAATTCAGTAGATTTTAGTCACAGCAGTGAAGCTTTGCTTCCCTGCAGTAGACAGTTATTGAAACTAGAAAGTGTTAACTCTTTAACTTGTAACCAAATGACTGGTTACTCGAGTAAGATGCAGACACTTAAGTTGTTTTCCATGCTTTATGTGCATTTTTCTCTAGTACAGTTCTGTCACAGTGTTGGCTAGTATCCGGAACCTTCTCTAGTATGTAGGCTGCCAAATCTGTCAACCTGATTTTCCCGCTCAGATAAATTTCTAGCTTTCACTAGCCTAAGGAATTTTCCTGTTAACAAGGCTATGGCCACATCTCCTTTTCTAACCCACAATGGAATTATAGGCTTACTCTATTATTGTTGGGAGAGGTTCTGGAAGCTCCTTAGTTTACACAACACTTTCTTTTATAGGTAAGAAAATGGAAGCCTAACCTGGTGTGAGAGGTTTCAGTCATGGCGTCTCTCACTCCCCTAAGTCTTAGTAGACCCATCTCCACAGCCCTCCAGAGCCAGCAGAGGTAGACTTTGCCAGGTAAGGAGGTTTCCAGTCATTTTGTTGCTTTGAATTTGGGGAGCACTTCTTCAAGACACACCTGAGGTTCACTGTGACCTTAGAGGCTTTACAGCCAAATTAACACCTGCCAGATGTAACCTGGGTTACTTTTAAACTTCTTTAGCTTCTTTCTCTGGAAAATGGGTACCATTTACCTCCCACAACTCTGGAGAACACAAAGTGAGAGGGTAGAGAGGATCTGGGAGACAGTTGATAGTCAAGGAATATAGACGATTATTCTTTGCCATCCCTGGTGACAAAGACTTCACCTCTCCGGCATAGTTTTCTTGATTTTTTCAGGGTTTGTCTCCAGGTCCATGATCAAATCGCATTGTATTTTCCCCTCATGATGGCTGGCCCCATGCTTTTTCTAAGTTAAACATTTAGTCACTGTATTTAATAATTGTCAAAGGATGTCAATTCTTTTTGTATATTCCATGATTTCTTATGCCAGAGAATCAGATGACGTTTTTTGAAGAAAGGTCTTACTTTGGGCAGGATCTTCAAAAGAGCACAACATATGGGCAAAGGCCCTAATTAAACACTTGTTGGAAGTAAATTAGTTAATTAAAGCTGACCACTACTTCCCACAGAGGGCAATCAGCACGAGGTCTGGGGAGAGCGTGTACATCCTGTGGGGGCAGAAACAGGTCTGCTTCAAGGCAAAATTCATGTCCTTTAATAAGTGCTTTTATGTGCCTCATCCTGTCCATGTTAGAAAATAAAAAGAGGCCAATATGAACATGAATAAATAAATAAGGAGAATAACAGATAATTACTGAACAGCTATGTGGTCTTGAGGTGATACTCACAAAGGCTCTTTCTTTCTTTCTTTCTTTCTTTCTTTCTTTCTTTCTTTCTTTCTCTCTCTCTCTCTCTCTCTCTCTCTCTCTTTCTTTCTTTCTTTCTTTCTTTCTTTCTTTCTTTCTTCTGTCTTCTTTCTTTTTTCTTTCATTTTACCCAGCAAGCATTAAGTGGGTTTTTGAGAGTTAAATTCTCAAGGCTTAGTTTTTACAATTTCTAAAGACATTTCAATTCATCACTGAACCCCTTACTAAGAATAACAGAAAAAATAACAAGAATATATCATGAACCACTGGAGTTTGCCTACCATTTGATGGAGTAGATGGAATTTCTGAGGATTTAATTTTGGGAGATGAATTTGTTCCACCAGCACAATAACAATTTTCTTCATGTAAAAGTCAGAAGTCCAGTTCAGATAAAATGCAAGCCAACCTTAGCTGTCATTCATTCAGTCTTCACAGCAAGTTCTGGCCATTTCTGAGGTTTAAAGATTTATATTTATTTTCATCTGGGTATGAAGCTTGGGTTTTGGCTAACACCAGCAGTGGAAATACCATGAGAAAAAAAATACTCGAAACATTTTGGCCTTGACCAAACCTGTTGTTTCATGAAATTGAAGTTTTGACATTTAAGCTTTTTCAGAGAACAAGTACCAAAATAAATGCTGATTTGAACCATAACAGAGCAGTAAGTACTTTTCCTCTTGTGTTTTCGTTTCTTGATTTATGTAGTGCTGAGGGTCTCACAGACTCGCAGGCCTGGAAAACACTCTTCTCTGAACTCTCTATCTCCAGACCTTTCTTTCTATCCTCCAGTTGGAAGAAGTTTGGAGAAAGGAGAGCCTCAAAGCTAAAAGAGAGAGAGACTACACAGGTAGCTACACAATGTGGAACATCTGAATTTTGTCTGATCTAGTCAGGTGGTCTACTTTTAATAGCGGATTCAGGGTTACTGAGCATGGAAGTTTTTGATACCCTTAATATTCAATTTACTGTCTACAACTTCTGAGGATCTCACTTTTATTTATCTTTCCCTCTCTTTCTCTCTCTTCCTCCTCACTTTCTTCTCTTAGTTATTTTTTTTTCTTTCCATGAAAATCTTTACAGAGATCTCATAGTTCAAGGGCAAATAATAGTTCACATTAAGAGCTAGCCTCCCTAACCATTAGTGTTGAATGCATTATCTTTTACATGAAGTGTCATACTAATGCTGCCCTACAATAAATAAGACCACATTCTAAAGAAACTGATGCCCAGGCAAGTAAGAAATGGAGAGGGGATGCTCTGGGCCACAGTGGAAGCATGACAGTCCCGTACCTGGAAGGCTAGAGTGGTTTTGACCATGGCTGTACATTTTCTGCTCATCAGAACATGAAGCTCAGTTTCAGTTCCTCTTCACATACCCCAGCCACAGAGCCTCATGTTTGAAACCGCAAATGCTATTTGTACTGAGTGCAGTCCATGGCTTCTGAAACCCAGCTATTTCATTGGCATCTTTTCAGAAGTGTGTTCTTCTGTTAGCAACCAGTTCTTCCATTAGGGGTGGGAAATATAAACGTGCTCCCTCTTAATTTTCTAAGTCAAAGTAAAGAAGCTTCAAGAGTTGAAGACAGTTTTTTTTGTCCTGTCCCTTCACCTTCAGTAACTATAGCAATCACAGGCTAAAACTACATTTCAGTGGAAGAATCCCCCTTTTTAACAATATTCAGGAGAAAAAGAATGGAATTCTTTGTTGTGATTAAAATTTCAGCATTTGTTTGTAAAATGTTAAATGTTTGCTTGGATTATTCATTATAATTTTCATAAATTAAAAGTTCATAGATTAATACCAAATATCTTAATCATATCTATGTGCCACTCCTTTGCCCCAGAAGCCCTGTGTCCCCCAATATGTTTCCTTTCCTGTTACAAATTTTATTTTTTTTAAACTCATTTTAAACCCATCAATTTCCTGAGGCATCATAGCATGGGAAATTATGTCTTCTTTATTACTTTGTTATAATTATAACTTTCAGTGTCTTACTTTGAATAGTTTTCTCGACCTCTGATTTTAAGGGCATTGTTGACGTTTAAGAGAGAGCTTGTCATTTAGCATTAAAACTGATGTACATTGTGGACTCCAGGATCAACTACCAGATGCATGAGGTATATCCTATGTTTTGTGAAAGATGTGGGTCTTTTAGGGTTGAGTTCCCTCCACACATTGCTGGGTGCTAAATAGGATTTTAGTATAAGAAACTGTGACAATGTCTGAGTAATGGTAGGCTAGTAAGCATTGTGACTCATGTCCAGAAACTCCCTTTATCTGTATGCAAAGTCAAGTGTGTCCATGTGGTTTCCCCGAGAGATGTATCTTGGCTTCTAGTAGTGCAGAGCAATGGTCCATTGCATCTGTGACTTGGATGGCACTGTCACATTAGATATACTTCCTCTTTTGCTTTATAGTTTATTGACATATTATGAGATTTGTTTTCCAAATTTATTATGCATTCACTGCCTTAATGATGGATATTTCTTCTTCTCCCTCTGCCTGTTGATTTATTCTAGAACCCCATGTCTATATTATGCAACCATTAGATTTGTCCCATGACTATCATGGTCTTGATCTCAGTAACATGACAAGAGTGTTAAAGAATGTTTCATGAACACCCATTCAGAGCCTGCCCCACATGTGGCCCATACATATACAGCCACCCAAGTAGACAAGATGGATGAAGCAAAGAAGTGCAGACCGACAGGAGCCGGATGTAGATCGCTCCTGAGAGACACAGCCAGAATACAGCAAATACAGAGGCGAATGCCAGCAGCAAACCACTGAACTGAGAATAGGTCCCCTATTGAAGGAATCAGAGAAAGAACTGGAAGAGCTTGAAGGGGCTCGAGACCCCAAAAGTACAACAATGCCAAGCAAGCAGAGCTTCCAGGGACTAAGCCACTACCTAAAGACTATACATGGACTGACCCTGGACTCTGACCCCATAGGTAGCAATGAATATCCTAGTAAGAGCACCAGTGGAAGGGGAAGCCCTGGGTCCTGCTAAGACTGAACCCCCAGTGAACTAGTCTATGGGGGGAGGGCGGCAATGGGGGGAGGGTTGGGAGGGGAACACCCATAAGGAAGGGGAGGGGGGAGAGGGATGTTTGCCCGGAAACCGGGAAAGGGAATAACACTCGAAATGTATATAAGAAATACTCAAGTTAATAAAAAAAATAAATAAATAAAAAAAGAAATGTATATAAGAAATACTCAAGTTAATAAAAAAAGAAGAAAAAAAAGAATGTTTCATGAAAATGGGCTCTGAGACACAAATCATATACAGAAGTTTAGTAGGACATATTCCAGATGTACTTATTAAACAGAGGCACTCAATAATTATTATTATCTTTGCTTGATTTCTGTAAATGAAGTTAACACTGCATCTTCCTGTTTTGATGACATTAAAATATTATGATAAAAAGTAATACATTCAATCTGTTGTAGATGTTTTCAAATTTCAGCACAAGTAGAGATTGCTTAATGAATATGTTTGAAATGCCTCTATTCTCTGGCTTCATACTCTCAGCCTCTCATCCTGCAGGATTGGGCAGGGATAAGTGTCTGAATATTTAAAAATGCATGATATTTTTTAAATGTAGGTGGTTACTGAACTACAGTTAGAAAAGGTCTAGCCTATACAGCACTCAAAAATAATTTACATGTAATATGAGGTTTTTAAAGATCACTTTTCAATAATCCTCAATGACACTGAAATTGGAAAATAGCTACTAAGTCTATACTTTATGCAAAATGAAACAACTGTAGTAATTTTTAGGGAAACTGACCATCGTTTATAATTACTGCTTATGTTCTCTCAAAGTTTTGTGTGTGTGTGTGTGAGAGAGAGAGAGAGAGAGAGAGAGAGAGAGAGAGAGAGAGACAGAAACAAAGAAAGACAGAGAGAGAGAAGAGAAGAGAAGAGAAAGAGAAAGAGAAAGAGAAAGAGAAAGAAGAGAGACATACACAGAGACAGAGACAAGGAATGAGGTAGACCCATTGATTCAGTACTATCAAAGTAGCAAATACTTATTAAACTCCAATAGGTGCCATACTTATGTCAATGTGCTTCATTTTAGCTAATTTTCTAATGCTCAAATAGCAATAAATGGGTAATTCTTTCACTATTCTCATATAACAGTTGATGAAACGAAGCTACAGAAAGTTAACTGATTCCTTTAGAGTCAAAAACTTTGTAAATTGTTAACAGTTTAAACTTGTTGATTTTGGATAAGTAAGACTTGCATTTAACAAAGTAGCTACAAAGTGCTTGTCAAAATAATTCAACATCAATGTTGAAGAAAATTTGTGAGTTCCTTAATGTGATATTAACTAAAATTTCCAGTGTTAATTTCATAAATAACATATCAGTATGCTCTTTTTAGTGTAGTTTCTAGAATAATTTTGAGATTGTTTTTAAAAGCAAAAACTAAGGGCCAAAGACGTTTTGGATTATTTGATATTATTATAGATGGGGTTTTAACTGAAATTACTCCAGACCTCTGATGTGACTCCAGAAAACACAGGTAGAGTGACCTTCTGTTACAACTGAGGCTCAAAGACCCCACAAGCAGAGTCATGGTGGTTGACATGAGCCTTTGCCACCTTCATACTCCATGCCCTGGGAAACTTTTCATTCAAAATTCAAAATAGATCACCAAAATTACTGGACCATTCATTTATTTATTTCAAAGACTGATTCGCTGAACATTAACTGGATGTGCTGGTTTGTTTTATTTGTCAATGTGACACAACCTAGAAACAACAGAGAAAGGGTCTCAGTTGAGGGATTGACTAGATCAGAGGGGTCTATAGGCAAGTTTGTGGTGAGTTATTTTGATTGTAAACTGACTCTGCCCACTCTGAGTGGTACTATTCTCTGAGAAGTATATTTATTAAAGGAGCGAACTGAGTCAAAGCAAGGATATTTGTTCAGGATATCTTATCGCAGAAACAAAAATGAATCTAGAACACCAAAACCATACTCTGAGATACCAATCTGCTAGCTTTTTAATTATATATTTTCTTATTCTACCCTATAAGAATGTCATTGTTATTGTTCTTGGGGATTCAATGTATATAATAACCAGACATGATTAGGTAAGTTGCTAGCAAGAAGTAGAATTAAAATTTGAGTTCAAGTTTACGTTTAAAGTCCACATAAAGCCATCTGAAAAGGGACTTCTGGATGTTTAAAGATTTGTGGGTTTTATAAGTCAGAACTTGAAAAACCACAATAACTTTAGCAAGAATATATTCCTCACTTCCTTTTGCCAATTCCTATAATCATTAGGACAGTGTCTATGGGAGGAAAATGGTAAAAGTTATACTTGATCAGAACATTCTAAAGGTATATATGCCAGGCATCTCATGTTAGGTACTGTGATTTTCAGAATAGAGGAAGACAAAGCTGTGACATTAACAAAGGAAAAAGTACACTAAGAAAATAGAGTTGGTTTAGATGCTCTGCAGAAGAGAATGTGTTGTAAAATTTGTTAACACTGAGATCAAAACTAGCCATGACAGTGTTATTTGAAAAAGCAAAAACTGCCTAAGAAGTTTGAGGTGACCATATTAAATAAAATTAAAAAGCAACATTCTTCAGAGAGATTCTCTTCCATATTATTTGTCATTTTTATGTTCCAGTAGATTTCAGGAAATATGTTTTGCTTGTGATGGGATAATATTTACTCTAGTCCTTATGTATATGTGTTCCCCATTAAAGTTCTATACAAAGAAGATCTAGAAATCAAACAAAGGGAACCTGGGGACTTTACACACATTTCCCTGCAAACCAAATATTGGCAAGCACATCAAATGAACCACTTCTACCTTTAAGAAAAGCTCAACATTTAATTTAATTTTTATTTTGCTTTTGAGGTCTATAAATCTTTATTGTACATTTTCCACATAATGCAGCTTAATTCTCTTGATATTAAAGGAAGCACACAAATTATGCTGGCCCACTAAATGCACAAATCAGAACAAGATGGAGGAATGGCCAAGGCTCAGAGTTTCCATTCTTTTCCAAGGGAAACCAAATAAGAAAAATAATACATCCAATGGGCAGAGTTCTGATTACAATCCTGGAAAGAAGGATGCAATAAGATATTTCACAGAAATTTTCTTTTGGGACCTTAAGTTCCAAGTGGATACTAGAAGGTTTTGTGCAGTACAACTTGCCACCATTCTTCCAGATCTACTCAGGCTTATCAATGAGTCCTTGGAGATTTAGCACACACTCCTGAAGACAGGAGATAAACAAGGTGAGGGACAAGGCACATTAGTCATCTGGTTAATATAGACCTCCCTTTTTGTAAAATTAGATGTTCAGAAGATTTGTTTAAGTTCTCCAAAGACTCATTTTTCACCTTGAAGTATGCTATTTAATACAACTATGATAGGGCATTGTGGGTAACTGGTGAGGAAGTGAGAGTCCTGGCTTCCAAGCAATAAGTTTTATAAGAAAAGCAAAACCAAGCCCTGTGCATTAGAATCATGTGGCTAGTATTGTAGGGAAAAATATCATTTAAACTTGTGTCCCAGTCTCAGGAAATTTGGATTTTTAGGAAATGTAGCATCTAGGCAGGGACAGTGCCTGAACTCTTTCATGTAGTAATTCTAGTGCACAGACCTATGTGATAGACACTGTTGGATGAGTTTAGAAATTCCTTGTGCAGTTTTGACCTGAGTTTCTCCTCAATAAAATGAAATGATTCCTAAGGCATCCCTTTTCAAAATGACAAAAAAGGTAAACATCATACATGTGGGCATAGTTTGGTAATTTCATGCCTATTTTGTTAACATGTGTGTGTGTGATGTGTGTGTATACATGCGTACAGATTTGAACACAGATACCTATATCAATGTCTTCCTTTAATTGCTCTGTTCCTTAGATTTTAGAGACAAAGTCTGTCATTGAATGAATTTCTACTTCCCCATACTGGGATTATAAGAACATGCCACCATACCTGGCTTTCTTTTTGAATTAAGTATTGGGTATTCAAACTGCATTCATCATACTTAGTCAGCAAGTATTTTACATACTAATCCATCTCTCCAGCCCCATCTATTCTGTCTTTAATGCATACTTCTCATTAGCTAATGGCACCATTCAAATACCATGCATACTGTGTGATTTTTCTTCATGCTCTATCTTGCTATGAAGTTGTAATAGAAAAATGGAAGCATGAAGTTATAGAGTAGTTGTTCATAATACATGTAATGAAGTTCAAGAAGAAAAGCAAAACTAAGTCCTGGACATTAGAATTACATGGGTGGTATTGGGGGAAAAATTATCAAGAGTTCCAGGTGTGGTGGCATAGACTTATAATTCCAGTTCCAAGGAAGTAGACCAAAAAACTAACCTATGTGGAGTGCTGGCCAGCCAGCCGAGTCCACTTGTTGATCTTATGAACAGTTGGATAATCTGGCTCAAAGAAAGTGAATGGTGTCCTTGAAACATGAGGTTGTTCTCTGGTCTCCAAATGCCGGAGCACATATGCACACATGTTAGGTACATTCGCAACCTTGAACACACACATTAAAATGTTCCAGAATTTGCATTGTTTAGATATTAATAAAATGGAAGGAGGAGGCTTAACTCGAAGGAAGACTATGACAAGTTTCAATGTTTTCTCTGCCATTGGTAAGCCTTTGAAATCATTAAAAAAATAATTTATCTTAAACAAAACCTGGCCATCTATATCTTAACATTTGAACATACAAATCATGTACACTGATTTATTAAAAATTCCTTTTTTATTTTATTGGTAGTAGGAAGAAAACTTCCTAAGACCCAAACACTAGACATTTTACCCTAAGGCATTTCCCTCCAGCTCTTTACCTTCTCTCCAAAAGATGCAAGATAAGAACTACCAAATTTCGGTTGGGGATTTAGCTCAGTGGTAGAGCGCTTGCCTGGGAAGCGCAAGGCCCTGGGTTCGGTCCCCAAATTTCTCCTTCCCACTTTGTTTAGTTTGTTTAATTTAATATTCAATATACTTATTTAATTTAATATATAATGACTTAAAGAACATATTTATTTTCATAATGGCAATTCTTAATAAGAAAAATTAAATACAACATTTTTTCTTGCCTCCTTTAAATCATGACTTAAAGACAACTGTTCTCCCTCAAAGAATCAGATATTTTCATTTACCTTTGCATACACATTTTCAGAATTGTTCTTATGTGTAGTGAGATATGCTTTTATTATCAAGAACATTAAAAAAGGGCAGAAGATAGGAAAGTATGTATGTATGGACAATAGTATAGAATGGAATCTTGTTGGAATTTTAGGATCAGGAGAGTTGACTCTGTGCTTCTTGAAAGCAGAAGTTTTCAAAACTGACCTATTTCAACTTGCATGCATCATCCTTAGTCAGCATTATTTTACCCACAAAGCCATCTCTCCAGCCTCATCTATTCCATCTTTAATGCATATTTCTTATTAACTAATGGCAGCATTGGGCATGCCTACTGTGTGATTTTCAGTAACTCAGAAACATTCTTCAGTAGCATGATCTGGCAAGCAACATCACCCTGTCATAGACAAACGCCCCGTCTTAGATATGACTTTTTCCATGCTAAATGATTGAATAAATTGAAATTTATGTGACTGCTCAATATTTTCTGGGTCAAGCATTAGAAAATGAGTCCAGTAGTTCTCACTCATGGACACCTGAATTCAAGAGCCCTGCTAAGACCTATAGAAACTCTCTCCCGTTTAATACACACTCATGGTAATCTGTAACTTATGAATTATGCATAATAAGAATTTAACACTAGTAACTAATAATAAAACATTTCAGCAACACTAAAAATTTTGCAGTGAATATGCCCTCTGTCCTTTACCATGTTGCATTGTACTACATTGGATTTTCGAACCATCTTTGACTATGGGGACTGAAGTCAAGCTTCTGATATAAGTCAAGTTATCTTCTGGTTTTCTGCTTATCTTTTATCTCCGTCTGTATGAACTGCAGTTTTTCGTCTAGGTCTTTATTGTGACTGAAAATGCACACACAGCAATTACATGTTTTCTATTGAGACTATCTAAATAAATGAATTGCTGTAACAAAAGTACTTTCAGAGATAGTTTGGTGGTTAAGGTGTTTGTCCCACAAATAAGACGATCTACATTCAGTTGCCTGGAACCCATGCAAATGCTGAATCTGTAATTGACACTCCAAAATGTAGAAGTAGGGATTCTCTCAGCAAGCTAGCTACTGAGATGAGACATATCAATGAATTCTGGTATTGATGAAAGATTAAGGCTGAAGAACGATGGAGAAATATTCCTAATCTTTATCTTGAGCTCTCTGCCATATATACAAACACCCACAAATCCATGCACCATATACAGAGACACATCAAAAGAAGTGAAAAACAAAAACCAAAGGAAATTTTTTTATACTTTCAAAAAGGCGTGAAGAAGCACTTCATTAAGTAGGATAGGGCTTTATTATCCATTTATCAAATGTAGTAACTTATGAGGATGAATTGGCAGATAATTTCAAAGTACTGAAGACTTGTAGCCTTGGAAAATATGCAGGAGAATGAATGCCCTAAGAGGTGAGAGCTGAGTAGTGTTTGGACCAATTATGCGTAGGAATGAGAAACCTAAATACATTTGGCCACATATTGAACAGGAATGCAGATGGCCTGTCAGTACCATGAGTTTGGGCTAAATGATTGCAGTTGTTCCTTCAGATCCCAAAATGGGCTAGATTGAAGGCACTTTGACTTACAGGGTCTTCAATTTACAAATACCTCAATAAGTGGCTTGCTTAGCTTGACCAAAGCTATCTTTTGTGTTTATCCTCTAGCAATTTATGTTGCTGCAGCAAATATTGCCAACGATCTCAGCCTCTCTGGCTCCAAAGTGTAGCTGTACAAAGGGGGGCATTGCTCTGCAGGGTAGCTTTTTCCATTGGCTTCTGATGAAAGGGCGGTAGAGGTGCACCCTCCCTTTACCCATACTTCCCTCTACAACAATCGGCCTGCTGTACCAGCTCTACCTGGAACAGGTAAATACTGCCATCCTTCCAGTCTAAGAAGCCAAGATACTGTATGACAAGCAAAAGCAACAATACTTATACTCAGAGGAGAAACCCGAGGCCAAGAGGAGATTTTGGCAATGGGGAAGTTGTTATCTTGGAAAACATTAGAATTTCCAAGAAACAGTTTAAATCCAATTTAAAGAAAATGGGTGTGTTCTCTAATCTAGACATTAAGAAAGAATTGCAACCAGTGCTAAATACTGTGGATGAGGCATAAACGGATCCAGAAAAAGTATTGCTCCTCACCCCCCCCCCCCAGTAATTCTTCCAGGTGATGGTCCCGTGTTTTGCTTTCGTAATTGGTTATATTCAGTTTGTTTTGTTCCACAACCTCAAAGTTTCAGGACATACATTGGATTCTTGTTTCTAGTGTTCAGTCAACATGCGAGAGATTGGAGGAATGAATACTTTTTCCTTCTAAACATTTACATTTATGTCAACATCAAGTCATCTTGTGCATCACTTGTGGTTTCTGCTAAATGACTCAGACATCCCCCACTCCAGGGGACATATTATGTTCACTAACTCCTTCACAATTTGGTTCACTTGATGTCTAGATTCTCTTCAGGCAGTGAAAGCCACCCTTCCTTCCTAGGAGGGGTTGAAAGGTACCAAAATCTGGCTAACAGAGCAATGAGGCATGACTCACTGAGTTACATGTTTGTTAGTTCTGTCTGGTTTTGTTATCTATCTATCTATCTATCTATCTATCTATCTATCTATCTATCTATCTACCTATCTATCTATTTATTTTTACTGCCATGGGTAAAACAATGGATTTTAGGCATGCTAAGGATGTGTTATACTGCCGAGTTGCATTTTACAACCCTACTGTGGATCTTGTGTGATATCTTAGATGACAGGGTCCTCATCTCCAGTTTTCTCAATAAACATTCAAGATGATACCTTTCTTTATTATAACCCAATTTCTCTGCCTTGGGTCCTTTAGTCAAGGCAAAACAGCAGCTTTTAAAGTCTTCCACAATTTTAATTTCCTAGTGCTATATACCTTAACTTGGTCAATAATTGTACCAAGTGTTTCCTGTCATTAGCACCTCAAGAAATCTATGCTAATGTCCACTCTGTAAAATTCCTCCTGTCATTTGCCTGAGATCTCTATCAGCTACATCCTAAATATGAAAACTGATCATTTCTGGGCACAGGCTTCAGGGGATTTTGTTTATCAAGCCAGAAGTGTGTCTTCTGACAGTTTAGAAATCACAAAAGAAGTGTGAGAAGATAGTCCAGTCAGTAAAGCACTTCATAAGAGTGAGAGGACTTGAGTTTAGACACCCAGCATCCAGCTAAGCATGGGGTAACCACGGGGGAGACACAGAGAGGTAAATCCCTGGCACTTGCTGAACAAGCAGTTCAGCCAATCAAGGAGCTCCAGGTTTGTTGACTCAGTCTTAAAATAAAGTCAAAGAATGATTGTGAAACAGAGCAACATTCGCTTCTGTTTTCCTTCCTGTACACACATGAACATGTACACACACACACACACACACACACACACACACACACGAAAAGAAAGAGGGAAAATAAAGGAAAGACAAAAAAGTCTTTAGTTTCATGCTCCCAAATGGGCTTTTGGATCAGTATCAGCATGTTAAGAAAATGATTTGAAAGGTTCATCTTTATGACATAGAGTGAGGGAAAATAGAACAGAAATTAGTCAGAGAATGAATGATGTAATAGGTTTAGTGAGTGAGGAACAAATGCCACAGCCTGAAATTTGAGAAAGAAGTGTTTCCTGGTTTTCATAGATGAAGATATGACCAACAGGCAAAAGTTGGCACTTAGCAAAGGCTACTTGGACAGAGAAGCATTTTGTGGCCCAAGAAAGAAGAAACCTATGATTCAGTCAGCTTGAAATAGTGTAACATCAGATTATCAGACCAATTTTCTTATCACTTCTAGTGTTTTAAATATAGCTTCTCAGTACATATCAAGGAAAAGAGTATAAACTAAAAAGAAAATTGTTTTGTCTGTTCTTTATTTTTCCCATGAATATGCTCTATGTAAAAGTAAGAAGAAATTATATACATTTTATCTCATCTAAACACAATACAGAGTAGCCTTCAAATTCTTTTTAAAAGATAATATAGCTCAGATTATATTGTACATGAACACACATCCTGTGAACCAACACACTCATGTTATAAGCTACATAATGTTTCTAGATCTAGATAGTCCCATCCACCCATTATGTTTTAGATTATAAATCCAGAAAATTACAGAAGAGAACATATGTTATGTGGCTGGAGAAAAGCTGAGCCAAGGGCTTGTATGTCTGAGTTCTTCTCAGCCTGCCTGTGAGAAGACTCAATGCTTGACATAAGGAAGGTTGGTGCTTTTGATGAGGAAGCAAGGTGGGGAAGGAGGAACATTTGGGTTACAGAACACAGAGAGCTATGGTCAGAAAATGAGGGGTGTGGTCAGAGTGATTGGTGTAGTCAGAGTGACGGGTGTGATCAGAATGAGGGTGTGGTCAGAATGAGGGGTGGGTCAGCTCGGTTGCTTTTTCATTTTCCTGAGGCTTGAAGGTGGGTATGGGTTCATTGTTCCAGATAGAAAGGGAAGAGTTCCTCTTGTTTCAGGAGAGAATAACAAGAGCTTAAGTACCAGATCTCCTTATATTATTTGTGTTGAGTGTCTGAGGCAGGGCTTTGCTATGCAGTCAGGACAGCCTAGAAATAATGTTCTACCACCTTGCCTGGGTAGGGTTTTATTTTAAGTCGTGATTGAATTGATGTTATATGAGATAAACCAAGAATAGATTTTATTGTAGATGCAAAGCAGTATCTCCGTTCCAGGTAGCCAAATATCAGAATCTTTTAGGCACTGTGTAAAGAGCTTATCTGTAGCATTGTTTAAGGCTCTGGAAGCAGAGTCTTGTATTCTAAGAAACTTAAAGCACATGGCATCTTTCGATGTTTCAGCATCCAGCATTAGTAGGTAAGACACGTGTTTGCTGCTATGTCACCAGAAGCTCAACTATGGAAAGAGTGCTCTGTGTTGGCTACGAGCAGTGCGTGTGGGTTGAGAATCACGTGCATGCAGCAGCTGTCTGAGGCAGGAAATAGTCACTGTTTTTCATCATTTCTCCATGTCTTCAAATACGAGTTTCATTTGCTGTATTTTACTTCAGGCCATCTTCTGACTAGAAACCACATCTTAAATGCATCTCCTAGAGTAAGAAGGAATAGCTGTCAGAGGGGGAATTCCAACTTCATCTGGAAATCCAAGGAAGATTGTAAGTGGCTTCAGAAGAAGCTAGGTTAAGGATGAAGTTAAGAACTTTATTTCTGTAAGGGTAGAAGAATGGATGCTTTATCAGGAAGTGAGATGGTGTTAGTGGAAAAGGTGTTGTCATTTGCATCAGATTTCCTCTATAGGATCTTGTTTACAATGGTAAAGAGTTTGAGGAAGGTGCCCTCACTTTCACCCAGCCACCATCTGCATCTGCAAGTTCGTTCTCTCTCTCTCCCTCTCTCTCTCTCTCTCCCTCTCTCTCTCTCTCTCTCTCTCTCTCTCCCTCTCTCTCTCTCCCTCCCCCTCTCTCTCTCTCTCTCCCTCCCTCTCCCTCCCTCTCTCTCTCTCTCTCTCTCTCTCTCTCTCCTCCTCTCTCTCTCCGTCCCTCTCTCTCTCTCTCTCTCTCTCTCCCCCCTCTCTCTCTCCCTCCCTCTCCCTCCCTCTCTCTCTCTCTCTCTCTCTCTCTCTCTCTCCCTCCCCCTCTCTCTCTCCCTCCCTCTCCCTCCCTCTCTCTCTCTCTCTCTCTCTCTCTCTCTCTCCCCCCCTCTCTCCCTCCCCCCCCCTCTCTCTCTCTCTGGTGTGTGTGTGTGTGTGTGTGTGTGTGTGGGTGTGTGTGTGTGTGGGTGTGTGTGTGTGGGTGTGGGTGTGGGTGTGGGTGTGGGTGTGTGGGTGTATGTGTGTCTGTGCACGTGCATTCAAGCATGGTATACTTTATAAAACCAGAGAAGACGTTACTCTAAAACCCAAGTAATCAGGGAATGACTTCTTTCATGGTCAGTTTCAAGTTTTCAAAGCAGTGGACTGGTCATTTGACAATTGTGGCTCTTCTGTCCATTCATAGAAATAAAAGGAGTCTCAATTCTATGGACTGAGGTTTAGGTCTGGGCTTTAATTTAAATCAGCTTGATTGAGTTCAGGATGTCTTGCGCTCACATCAAACTTGCCTCACAGACTTCTCTTGAACCATTTTATTAAAGGGAAGACACTTCATGGTTTATGTCACTTCATGGAAAACCACATTTTTTTTTAAATTTCCAGGGATGTATAAACTTGCTCCCATTGCTGGCTAGCTTTGGCTTGCTTTTGGTGGGTCTATCATGGGCAATAGAGATCTATTTAAACTGGCCTAACTTGCTGTTGTTACTGACCTTGTTCCAAAACTTGTGGATGACTGAGAATCAGGGTAACAACATGGTAGCCAAGTCAGGATGATGCAGGATGGCTTTTAAGGAGAAATGATACTTGAGCTAAACTTCAATGGTACACCAAAGGTTGTGTGCTGAGACAGTCTGCACAAGAATAGATCTATGATGGTGGAGAAAAAAAGACAAAGGTGTTGAGCAAGGAATGAGCTGAAGGTAGTAGATAGATAAGCAAGTGTGAGTGAGGAAGATGAGGTTAAGGGCTTGGGCAGAAGGTGAGTGAAGGACTTGGTAGGTCATGGTAAAAAAAACATCTTCGAGCTAGTGTTGTAGATCAGTGGTAGAGTACTTGCCTAGCATGTTTAAGGTCCTATGTTCAAACCCCAGCCTATTTAAAATAGAAAAAAATCAACTAGACTTTAAGAAAAATACTTTAAATAAATAGGTTAATAGATTTATGATATGAACGATGACTTTGGATATAATGAGTGCAGGATAAACTTTGTAAAGTAATTAGCTATTACACCTGAAGCTCTTAATACACTGCTTGTCTATGGTAGTCTCAATCAAAAAATGTATCCCAAAAGCTCATGAACTTAAACATTTGGGCCCCAGCTATTGGCTCATTTAGGTGATGTTATGAAACTCATCTCATGTCACCACAAAATAAAGATGACCATCACACAGTAAGATAGTATGTGAAAACAAATCATATGTCTTTCAATAAAATACAATATTAGTTATATTTAATCATTATTGTCATTAATCATTATTTTCCCATGGTAAAATATATTAAACTTAATCATAGAAAAGTATGTACAGGAGAAAATAATATAAGTTGAGCTGATGCTATTTTTTTTACTTCAGATATCCACTGAGGAGTTTTGGAATGTATTCCCAGTACATATGGAGGAGTTATGCAAATATGTTTTTAAATTGCCTGATATTACTTAGGAAAAGGGTGCTTTTTGCTTTTAGTTTGTGAACAGCTCAACATCATTTGAGTATGAAAAAAGTAGAGCTCTTGCCCCTCTCTCTCTTTCTTCCTTTTCTCTTGTGCGTGGCTGGGTAGGTCTGAAAAACACTCAATACTACCAAATTACCCCCTTGCTGAATACAGTTTGTAAATGTTGGCCCTTTGGGCATAGCTCTTATAAGTTAATTGTTTCTTGAGTGGGAAAAATTCATTTGTATCTTTTTCTATTACTCAAGGTAAATATATAGATATAGATATATAGATATAAAAGTTCGCTTTTCAAGACAGATTTTAATTCTCCCATCATTGAGGCAGTGTTTTTATACTTTATAATCCACACAATGCTGTTATGTGGAACAATATCTCAAATGCTCAATTTTACCAAATGAAGACTCAGGAGCCAGATGCTTTGGTGAAAGCCTACTAGCTCAGAGAGTCAGAGAGAAAAAACAAAACAAAACAAAACAAAAACAAAACAAAACAAAAACCCCAGCTGACCTTCCTCATCCCAGAAGGAAACAAAACACTCAGAATAGAAAAACAAAATAAAATAAAAAGCAAGAAACCAAACCAAATCACCACCACCATCACCATCACCACCACCACCAATAAACCAGTTCCTTTCCACACTGCCTTTAAAACCCTCCAAACCAAATGTCCATCCTTTCTACTTCCTGTGCATCTCTTTTTTCTCTTCTCCTGACTTCCTCTTACTTTTTGTGCTTTTTTTCTCCCCACTATGTCAACTGGTTGCTTGCTCTGCCTCTTGACCTATGGTTGACTTTACTCAATATTCTTTACAATAAGCTCTTGGATTAAAAGTGTCTGCCAGGGTTGAACCACACCACACCTAGAAACAGGTTTTTCCAATCCACAGTCTCAGGGTTCACAATATGATCAGACATCCTGCTAGACTATTCTCTTTTTCTTTAGCCCCTCATAGCTCTCATCTTCCTTCCTCTCTCCTCAGGTGTCCCTCCAACTTGCAAGAAATTGCTTGTTTCAGGAACTAGAGTTGCTAAAAATTGAAACTACCAGCTAGACTTTCAAGACATGAACCTGATTCCCTATTGTTTTTTGTAACCCTTGGAGCTGGACACATAGCAAATTCAACAATCTGTTGCTGAGTTGAACTGGTAAAATTGTTAGAACAGTTGTTATTGAGAATTTGCAATAGGCATGGCTTCATGGTAAGAGTGTAATGTACATGATCAAATTACACATTTAAAACAACCATATGAAGAATTAATGCACTTATTTTACAAATGGTATTAAAATTCAAAAACATTAGTAATGCACTCTTGGGAATGTCCAAGTCACAATTCAGATCCTGCTCTGACTTACAACTGGGATTGCTTCCCCTACTATGCCATTTTGTCCCATAATTACATTCATGCCTATGATAACCCAATTATCCAGCATTACACATAACCACAGATGTCTACATTTACCTTAATAGACATGATGAATCTGTGTACTATTCATTGAATTATCAGAAGGTCCAAGCTGAAAATTTTGCTTAATTTCTTCCTAAAATCATAATAGCAAAGTATGCTCATAGCAGACTTGCTCTCAGCATCAATGGCAGGGCGAAACAATAAAAGAAAGAAAAACCTGCCAGGACAGAATTGGGTAATCATTAAAATTATTAGAAGAAGCATTAGCAATTTTTCTGAGGCATATCAAGGAGAGTCACAGTCTGCGAGCTGAGCAGACAGAGCTGTATCCGCTATAATCATATTAGGGATGGTGACGAATTGCACATTTATTGCATTATACTTTGAGATCATGTACAGCATTTAAGCAAGGGAAGTTCTCGTTTTTTTTTTTTATGAATGCTATTAGTTTCGAGTTAAATTCAATTTTTGAAAAGCAAACAATGCACAGTATATTTAAACTCCAGTTAAAATGAAATCTTCACTTTATATCTAACAATATATTTTCACTGGAAATGTAAAAACCTCACCTCCCACTACTCCAGCCTAAAAACTGATCTTGATTCGGTGGTGGCTCTGATGCGCAGCTCTTTAATTTGGACTTTGCTGACAGCTGATTTCAATTTCTGTCTGTTTATGGAAGTAAATTAAAAGAACACATTCTCTATGATCCAGTGGTCCTTTGTGGCGGAGGGAGTCCTGTTCAGCCCTAAATGAGAACCCAGACACTTGTCACGAGAACTAATCCTTATGTAAACAGGATTGCACTGTGGGTAGAGCCCAGAAAGGCTGCAAGACACACATGGAAGACGCTCTCCTGGTTACTTTAGGGGTCAATGTCTTTGTTATTTCAGTTCGTACATAATGAGTTTAGAATAATACACAAGCGACTCAGGAGCTTCACGTGGTTGGCATTTGGGCAGTGGGCATATGCCTTTGACACAGTCAGAACTCTTAGTGTGTGCAAGAGCATCTTCTGGAATGTCAAGTACTTTGACAAAATATATGATTCAGCTGAATGCAAGAGGCTTGATTTTAAGTAAAAATAAACCAACGGGATAGCACATAGTATTGTTAGACCTCCAGGACAAATTAATGAAGTAGGAGTGGTACACATACAGGAAATCCACACACTTGGGAATCTGAGGCAGGAGGATCATGAGTTGAAGGCCATCCTCAGCAACAGATCAAGTTTGGGGTTAGTCTGGGGTATATGAGACCCTGTATTAAAAAAGAACTTTAATCAAAAGTAAAACAAAAAGCAAATGAATGAAACTAGACAAAAATATGATTTACTGGTAGTGGAAATAAAAATATATGACTGAATTAGTAATATTCCTGGGGTATGAAAATGCCTGCCATCCAACCAGAAGACTTGAGTTCAATCCCTGGTATTCACATAGTCAGAGGCAAGAATGGACTCCCACAGGTTGATCCCAGAGCTCTCAATGTGTGCCATAGCATAAGCATATCTATATATGGGAGTGCAGTCATGTGTGTATGTGTGTGTGTACCTCATATACAAATATATAAGATAAATTAAATTAATTGTAAAATAAAAACTATGATTCTTCTTACATGTTCTTAATAAATATTCAAACTGGTTCTAGTGATTGTTTCTTCTCTTGAGTTTTTATCTTCTAGAATATTTGAAATAGCACAACCACCAGAGCATGTGACCATTTATGTTCTGCTTTAGAAGCATGAGTAATCTCTCAATCTCTTTCTCTCTCCCTCTCTCCCTCCCTCTTCCTCCCCATCTCCCTTTCTTTCTCTCTCTGCATCTGACTCCTTCTCTTGATAGCATTTTGCTGGCTGGGCTTGTTGTTAGCACCAGGTCTTATAATCTGAACTTAAATACAAAATATATTCTCTAATATCTGTAAAGAAAGGCTCTAATTTGGCCGACAACTTTTTGGACTCTTTATGACTAATCCCAGAGCCCGTGTAAGCACGGATGGATTTGGGGCAGAAAGAACAGTATGAGCAGAGGTCATAAAACAGGGAAGAGGATCAGGAAGGAAGCTTGTGTGTCTGGAGCTGGTGTGAGGCGAAAGGCTTGAGATGTACTGAGATGACAGTGGTAGATGCTGGTCAGGTGAGAAGCTGTAAACGGATGTAGCACTCCATTTGTGCAAGAAGGGATTATGAGGTTAGTGTGACTTCTCTGTGGATAGCAAGGCAGGCAAGCAGTGGAGACAGGAAAGAGACACTGTTGGAGTCTCCTCAGGGGGCTCCAAGAATGATGTAGGGTAGGGAATGAATGCAGAGAGTAAAATAAGTCAGTTGATTTGGGAATCTGTATGTGAAGCAAAGGTAGACTAAAGAGTTTTTATGTCTCAGTTTTGTCTTCCGGACTCTCAGCATCAGTTAAAGGACCGATCTTAAAAAGAAAGTTGTCCTCAAGAATAGTAAATGCTAACAGAATAA
This sequence comes from Rattus norvegicus, assembly GCF_021556685.1. Classification (NCBI taxonomy): domain Eukaryota; kingdom Metazoa; phylum Chordata; class Mammalia; order Rodentia; family Muridae; genus Rattus; species Rattus norvegicus. The sequence continues at coordinate 83,708,845 of NC_141540.1, read as the reverse complement.
ACAGCATGAGGAATGGGGAACGAACCCACAGGGACCCACAGGGATGTAAAGTCTTGACATCTAATAGATTGTCAGCTATTAATATTAAAGAACCTTGTGTCTATTTCATGTGTGTCTCTGAGTTTATTGGTGAAGGAATGAGTCCTGCAAGGTTAAACTTCAGAACATGTGGGTAATCACCGAAATCACTTAAACATGTAGTCAGTAATGACATGTGTTTGCGGTAGTAAATAAGAAGCAGGGATCCATCCACCACACTTTCCTAATTAAGAGAGGCTGATGTTGACTACAAAGTTTCTTGCTTGAGCGCCTGTGTGGACAGCAATGCCACTGATTAAAATAAAGAGCTCTGCAGGAGAAACAGATTAGGGGTTGGAATGAGTGCACGAGAATGGAATGGATTACATTTCGAGGTGCCTGAGACATGTCCAAGTGCAGCTATTAGCTGGGATAATCATTTTAATAAAATATCAATATCCATCTAATAACACTAGTTTAAATCATATCATCTCACTTTAATTTCCCATACAAATTAGAGCTAGAGACAATCTGTTTCCAGATGAAATAGTTACTTGAAAATTAGAAATGTGTTTACATTCTAACATGGCTTAGCTATTTCCAAATGAAACAGCCTGATGCTCTGTCTCCTAGGGGCTTGAAGAAAAATAGATTGTCAAATGAATGGGATATTGTGCACAGTTTCCATACATGTATTAAGATTAAAATCAGGCTGAGCATATTTATCTATTTGATATCTCTTTATGGTTTAAAATAAAGAACACTCAAAATCATTTGTTCCAGATTTAAAATTTTATTTAATCTCTATTGTGAAGATCTAGAATATAGGATTAGAACTGAAATAAAATCATAGCAAACAAGAATATTTTCATTATGTTTTATTCATGCAAAGTTAACCAACTGAAGACTAACAAAATAGCATGGTTTTATGGAATATAGGCAGGATAGGCTCTTTTTTTAGTTATAGATAAATTTTGTCACTCACTGAATCATGACATCATAATGCTGCATTTTGACACCTTCATACTGAATTGAGACAATACAGTGCAGTCACTATGACATCACAATGTTTCGCTGTGCCACCACAAAAGAAAATTTGCCATCATTATGTTTCAATAACATCACAGTTCTCTCTTACATCATCACACTGTTGTACTTTGACACCACAATGTTCCACATATAGTCAAATCAATATACTGACTTAATGCATAAAATATGATATGCAAAAATGATACAAATGAAAACATCGCATAGTTCATAGTGGTCACTGCATTTACCTTCTACTTCTTCCTCCTTTCTAACCATAACTTATTAACTAGTGGTCAACATTTGCCTTGTCATTTTTTCCCATCAGCTCTCCTCTTCCCACTCTCTGAAAGCCACTACTCTGTTCTCAACTCCTGTGAAATCAAACCACACTAGATCCTGTATGTGTGAGGTAACATGGAACTTGACTTCCTGTACATGTCTTATTTTTGCATCATGTGATGGGCTTCAATTCTATTCACATTATCATGTGGCATGAGTTTGTTATCTTTGTGACTGAATACCCTTTTCTTTGCCAGCAATTACATCTCTTTATTCAATACTCAGCTATGCACACTTATCTTTCCGTTTGTTGCTATTGTAAATAGCATTGAAATGGCCATCTGAATTCGTATGTCTCTTTAACATATAGATTTCACTTCTTTGCTGTATGCATACAGCAATGAGATGGCTGATCATGTTTTAGATTTATTTTTAATTTTGCGAGGAAACTTCATGCTATTTTCCTTTCATTTACATTCCTTCCAACAGTCTTTAAGCATTTCATTGTCTCCAGATCCTCACCAGCAGTGGTTATTGTTAGTCTTTTGATAATGCTTTTGTGTATATATATATATATATATACATATATATACATACATATATATATATATATATAGTTTCACTGGCTTATAGCAAAAAATATCGTAATATTTTTAGTTTTTTTTCTGTACTTTGGGTGGTTTATCCAGTTTTTGTCTGCACATTCCAATATGAGAAATTATGTCCCTGGGCCTACTGGTGTGTTTTGATTTTTTTACCTCTTACTAGTTGGGGGAGGGTTAGTGTCTTGAGGTTACCATAAGGCATTTAAAAACATTTATTTTAGAATAGTAGCAAGATAATATAATCAGAAAGAACAAAAAGAAGATAACATTAGATAACACACTAATGGGAATAATGCAAGTACACTGTACACTGTACTCCCTACTCCATGTTGAATGGTTCATGCTCCATTATTCTTCTTCCAGACTGCCTGGCCCTATACATGCTGGTGTAGGTATTGCTGCAATTTTCTTCTTAAATGTTCTTATGAACCAGATGGCTGGTGTAGCTTGCTTATAATAGTAGAGCCTTCAGACAGTTTTGGATATTGTAATTAAGAAGTGAGGTTCAAACCTTACTCTATGTCTTTGTCTATTAATATCCCTTTCAGTTTGAAGTACTGTAATGTTCATAGTGGAGAAACATAACACACACACACACACACACACACACACACACACACGGGGAAATGTTTTAAAAATAAATCAGTACCCACAGCTCCCTGCTCCCAAACCCCATGGGAGAGAAAGCTGATCACCTAAATGTGTTGGCAATCCTGAGACTGCAGGGCAGGAGAGATGGCCACTTCTGCCCACCTTTGCCCACATCCCTGGCCCAAGAGGAAACTCTGGGCACAGGAAGATAGGGGTAGTCAAGCTGTAGGAGCCCTGCAGTCCAGACTGCACCTGGATCTGAATGGACCTCTGCACCCAAATCTTGTGGGAGGGAGAGCTAGACCTTCAGAGGAAGGGAAATCAGAGGAGACTACACATTTCTGACTCTAGAGGAAAGTGCCTAGGACCATCTGGGACCCATGTGCACAGGGACCCAGGAGAAGTAGGGGCAGGTCCTTCTGGTTCCTGCCCACAGGGACAGCTGAAAGGGGGATAGGGAGTTTATAGACCGGAAACCAGGAAAAGGGCTAACATTTGAAATGTAAATAAAAAAATCCAATAAAATAATAAGACTGACAATAATGAAATGTAGTCAGAATGGAAGTCTATTCTACCAGTGGCCCCATATTTCTGCCTCCTACTAGGGCTAGTCAAGGCTTCATTTATTAATTTTGAAATGCAAACAAAACCTCCAGATTTTACCAATCAGACATCAATGATTTTTAAGGCAAGCTTTTCCTAGTTTGTGTTGCAGAGAACAGTCTGGCTTTCCTTTCTGCTATCGTTGGTAGGTGTAACAGAGTTTGAAGTGCTATCCTTTTTATGAAATAGTTTGTTCTCTATCCTGTAGGCAGGGATTTTCTTCATGTGGGACTTCTGAGAGTTAAGGGAAAGGTAACATTGGCAGGTAATCTCTCCTTTGAGCCTTCGTCAATGCTGCTTTTAATTGTATTACCTCAGAGTAGGAAGTGTGATCTCTCACATGCTTTCCTTACTTTGCGTGACAGAGTTTGCTGTATTGACTTCTCAACTTCCTGTGGCATTGGAAAGATGCTCACCTACAGATCTTAGCTGCTGTCCTACTCTGCCTCTCCTATTTGATCAATGTGATTAATCGTAAGTGTTTGAGTCACAGTCACTATATAGCTTCAATTACGTGCATAGAAAAATAAGTTCAATGAAAAACTCTGTGATTGTTTTTCTTCCAGGATAGTTTTAGATGCTTGAATTGTTAACAAAGGTCAACTTTGGATCTACCCTGCTTCTTTGGTCCAATTCATTTATGTGAGACATGAGGTCTTAGTAGTGGATCTAAAGATAATGACACAGATGCACAGAACGAAAGCTATACCAGGCTCCAGGAAACTCGTCTCTCTTACAATTAATAGACTTAGTAATACCATAGCTAAATGCAAATCTAGAAATCTGAAGCATACAACTAAAGTATTGGAATTCTCAATTTAGTTTTAATATAAGTAAGACAAATCTCAGAAAAGCAAATACATAGCAGACATTGTCAAATGAAGACAGAGACCCATCCAGCCAGCATCTATATAACAGTAGTCTTCTTGCCGCTTTGTAAGTTAAGCATAATTCGAGCATAGCTTTGTATAAACCATCACATTTATAAATATCACTTCTATATGTAAGACAGAGTAATTTCTTAGAGAAGTGGGAGTTTTCCTGGGGCTAGTGTGCTTAATTATGACAAAAGGAAACAGTCAAAGGTGGGGAGAGTAGTTGCTTATAGCAGACGACGTAGCAGGGGTCACATGTAGTCACAGATTTTGAGTACCTGTGATCAAGAGAATCATAAGGAAACTAGTTTCTTGCTTGTCAGAGAGTTTGGGAAGAAGTTACTACTTTTGAAGGTAGCACTTATCCAATTTCTTGAGATCTCCTGGAGGAGACGTATAGAAGGCCCCAAGTAAGATCTGCAAGTGTGCAAACTGGGCAGGAGCTGGAGGGAGGGCTGGAAGTTAACCAACTTTACTATCTTCTTCGACATTTTGAGTAAACATATCAATCATATCTCAGAAGGGGTTTAATGCCAACTTTCTAAAGCACATCTGGTTATGATTCCCAAAGGAGATTAGCCTATGCTGTGTCATTATCCTGTCAAGAATTCAAAGGCCTCTTCCTGCATCGGAGGCTGAGCTCTGTCTTTATTTGTCTATTTTTTTTCTGACCCTCACCTGCAATTGGCATTTGGTCATCAGAATTGAGAGCCATCACCACAGAGCCCCTCTTGGAGGCTGGTATTCTATGTTGACTTCAAATTCTTTGAAAGGTAGACCGTCCACCATAAAACCCAAGTTAACATTGGGATTTTACAATAAGCTGACACTTGATTTATTTTTATGGGGAGGGGAATACTATAGTTTCTATCACCTAATTGGTTTGTGAATTATTGATTTTATCCCTATTTAACTTGATGTCTTGTGTCTTCTGCATTAGCAATATATAAGCAGTACACCATAGAATTCTGAGAGAAGTGCGGTGAATATTAAATCAAAGGATGCAAATTTAAAAATTGAGTCTTAGATCTAGAAGTTATGAAACCACGAAGCCAAATCCTCCCACTTATACCAGGCCCAGTGTGGATCACTTAGTCCTACATGCACAGAGTGTGCATTCATTATTTAACGTGACTATGGCGTACTAGAGCTACAGGTCCACAAGGGAACAATATTGGGCACAAAAAGACATACACTGTGCTGATAATCAAATGTGCCCACGATGGTGAGTGACATTCATGAAGATATAATATCTGCTTTGGAAGCCTGTGATGGAGAAAGCCAAGTTTTGAGTGGATATATAAGGGCAGGTGAAGTCCTGAATGAATGTGCACTCTTGACTTGAATGTGGCTGTGTCAAGGATCCCAGTGCCTCAGACTTACATGAGGAGACTGGCAGCATGTGCAGAAAATGTCAACCAGGACTTCTTCCAGGATGTTAACAGCCTGAGACTCTGCGCCTCTACAGAGAACCTCCCATCCCCAACACACACACACATGCACACACACACATGCACACACACACGCACACACACACACACACGCACACACATGCACACACACATGCACACACGCACACACATGCACATACACACACATGCACACACACATGCACATACACACACATGCACACACACATACACACAAACGCACACACACACACGCACACGAGTGTGCACACACACACATTGAGATTGACTGAGTCTGCCTGCTTGATAAGCTGTACATAATCACCCTACCTCCCAGTTAAGCCACATACAATTAGCCAGCCTCCTCGGTTAAGATGTTTAAAATAAACATACTGAGATTTTTGGCTGCTGCTCCATTTCCATCAGAATGCACAGCTCACCCAGTTCCAGTTTTTGGTATGTGTGCTTGTGTGTTTGCCTTTTCTTCATGCTCCATCTAAGCTAATCATGCTTCCAGGGCGCAGCCATGTGGCAGAAGCATGAAGCCTTCCACCTTTATCACTGAGTGAAAACAAATATTATTGGTGCAGATTGGACTTTTACTTTTAGTTATCATTTTGGTTTACTGTTTTGATTTTGGACAGAGTCTCACTGTATAATGCTGGCTGGCCTGCAAGTCTCTGTGTAGTAGAGGCTGGATTAGAACTCATAGAGTGCCCAGTTACTTTTGACTCTTGACTTCTGGAATTAAAGACACGTGCCAACATTCTTAGCAACATTTATTTTATTTTACACATGCATATTGTGTGTGTGTGTGTGTGTGTGTGTGTGTGCGCGCGCGTGCATACGTGCATGTGCACATGCACATGCTTGAGTGTACATATGTGTACCACATACTTGCAGGAGCCCATAGAGGTCGAAAGTGGGTAGTGGGTCTCCTGGAACTGGAGTCTTAAATAGTTGGTGCAGGGGACTGAACGTAAGGTCTTCTGCAAGGGTAGTCAGGGCTCTCTTCTGAGTCATTTCTCCAGCTCTTGAAATTTTCATCAATCAACTTCTCTCTTTATTGCCTTATGAAGAGAATCATATAACCACTGCTTTCTTTTCTATGTGAGAGTTCAGAGGGAAGCTATTAGTTTTAGACATATTTCTTCATCTTCAATTTCTTTCTCTCCTGGAAGGAAAATTGCAGAGGTCCCACAAAGGCAACACATATTTTTCATATTAACTTAATTTTATCCCAAATTTAATTTATTTTTAACACTTTAAAACTTATTTATGTATTTTTTTAAGTGCAGAAGAATTCTCTGTGTGTACACCCACAGGCCAGAAGAGGGCATCAGATCCCTTTGCGGATAGTCCTCAGCCCCCCTGTGGTTGCCAGGAAATGAACTCAGCCCCTCTGGAAGAGTAGCCAGGGTTCTTAACCACTGAGCTATCTTGCCAGTCCCAAATTTTGTTTCCAAAAAACCAAACCAAACCAAACAAACAAAAGGACAAAAATAAAAACAAAAAACATTGGCAATGAAAACATTTAGTTTTGCTACAAACACAGAAACTTCTTGGTACATTATGCCCCCTATAAAAGTCAAATATCAGTGGTTTTATAGCAAATATGATGATAATTAATGAAAACTACTACAAAGGGCCATGTTACAAGTCACAGCCAACGGGCCTTCAATGTATGGGAAAAATACATAAAATGTGATTAAAAAAAAAAAAACCACAAGACCACAGTCTCCTCTCTTGAGATCCCACCTCCCAGACTCAGGTGTTCATCGCTCTGTGGTTGTCCCTCACTGTAACTGTCCCCTCTTTCCACCACCTGGCAAACTCTCCTGCCTGCCAGGAGAGAAAGAAGTATTTCCATTTCCTCACTCAAACACAACGTCTTACACAGAAGGCATCCCGTGACACAGAAGACAAACCTGTTTCTGCGTGAGGTGCAAACACAGTACTTGGCTAAGTAAGTGAATTACAAGGAGGCTTTATGACATATTACACCAGCATCCAAAAATAAAGTTAATCTCTGGAAGGTGAAAGCACGTGACGGCTTCCTCGGAACACGAATGCTCTCTGCACAGAAACTAGGCAGCAAAAGCAGGTCCAGGGCTTTTGAGGTTTGGACCTAGAAGGTACTTTTCACAGTTCAGCCGTCACTGCACAACTTCTTTGTACTTTTACCAAAACTGAAAAATAATAAACTCTGCTCTACCAGTTAAAAGGCCAGCAGTGATGTGAAGCTCTCTTGAGACCCTTGAAGCTGGGTAGAATTAACGAGGCAGGACCTCGTCTGGATCTTCTGGTTCTATGGAGCTGGAGAAAAGGCACCAAGCCTGGCGGGTGAAAGCTCACGGGCTACTCTGTGGAAAGTGCTCAGCTCACAGGCCACTGTGTGACTGAAGCTAACACACTTACCCATCTGCTCCCGGTAGTGCTTGCCAACGGGTACTCTGAGATTTTTATGCACTACAACAAAATTTTAAAATACATTTTGTGAGTTTAGTGGAAAAATGGTTATTTCATTAAGTAGAACCCTGGGAAATGTAAATAAAACTTATGCTTGACTCTTATCTGTGCTTATATTTTATATAGCATAGTCAGTTATGTGGTAATGGGTTGAGAGAGATGAAATATTTGAATGCAGTCATTAATGTTTTAGCATTTAAGAAAGCAAATCACTGATAAAATTAAGTTATATGTACCAATGCCTAAATGCCCTAATTTTTCTGGGCTTCAGAATAATGTTAGGATCTAGGGAAAATATTACGGTCTAGATAGAATGTTAAGGCCTAGATAGAATGTTAAGGCCTAGGTAGCAGTTACCTGACTAGCCTCCCATTATAAGGAAAATTTCTCATGTGTTTCTGCTGTTACTAGGAAACTTTCTAATGCCAAAGTTGATTACATATTTTGTTATGTTCTGTGCTCCTGGAAACTAATCACAGTAGAAGTCAGTAGAACTGTTTCGTAGTTACCCACAATAACCTTGGACCCCGACCAACCACCCAACAGCACTTCCTGCACCTGTGTATAAGCTGCCCATGGGGTGAGCCCCAGTAAGAGATATAAGAAACTATTTGGAATAAGATTTCCATTTTGAGTAGTGGTCAAGTAAAGTTTAAGTGCCCAAGACCTCCCTGGTAACTGACATCCTCGTAGACAAGTTAGACATGAATGTTAGACAAGGCAAGTCCCCTGCCACAGTTGAATACCCCAACCAATGGAAACAGGGCAAATGTACAACAAAGACATGTTCCTAAGGAAATCCTCTATGCCTAAATCCTGACTGGTGAAATAACTTGGCACAGATGTCTGTGGATTTTGGGCTTCAAAACCCTGTAGGATTTAACTTGGGGTCATGATTCAGTTCCCGAACCTGGTCCCCAGCCCTGGTTGATCAGTCCTGGGGCATATGCTCAGACTGGTCTCTCCCTGTCTGACTGAGATAGGTGTTTATGTGGTTTGTGAGGCAATTTTTGGACCCAACAATACACTTTAAAATACATTACAATAAAAAAAGCAATCTTAATATCTCTATTAACTATGTTGCTGTCCCTTAAGTGTGGGAGGCGCTGTGAAGCAGAAGGGTGAACATCCAATACCCATGACCTCTGAGGAAGAAATGCTGGTAAGGACAGAAACACTGTGACCAACAAAAAAAGTGTGTGTGTGTGTGTGTGTGTGTGTGTGTGTGTGTGTGTGTGTGTGTGTGTATGTATGCCCATGGAGGCCAAAAGGAGGTATCTGGTGGCTCTTAGGCACTAATTCATCTCTCTAGATCAGTGGTTCTCAACCGCCCTCATGCTGAGACCCTTAATACAGTGTCTCATGTTGTGGTGACCCCCCAGCCATAAAATTATTTTCCTTGTTAATTCATGACTGTAATTTTGCTAGTTATGAATATAAATGCAAACATGCATATCCTGGTATGCAGGGTATCTACTATGAGGCCCCTGTGAAAGGGTCATTTACCACTAAAGGGGTCTCGGCCACAGGTTGCGAAACGCTGCTCTGGCTCCAGACAATAACTTTGAGCAAAAGTGTTAGAGACTGCCATTGTTCAGTGCAGAGAAGAGCTACCTGGCAAATCATTCTGTTTAGTAGTCAGTCATAAAACAGGGGAAACTGAGGAGACGTCTGACTTGTATTTGTCTCAAGTGCACAAGAGAGAGAGGGAGAGAGAGAGAGAGAGAGAGAGAGAGAGAGAGAGAGAGAGACAGAGACAGAGACAGAGACAGAGACAGAGAGAGACAGAGAGAATGCATAATGTCGTACCAGTATTTGTTTATACCTTTAATAGAGATTCCTGGCTCTCTTTCCTACCCTTCCTGTTTCCTTCCGTCCTCCCCCCATCCCTCTCCTCTCACCCCCACTTCTATAAATATTGAGCATCTGCTGCAGGCCAAGTACAGTAGGAATGAGATTAATTAAATGTCTTTGCTTAGGGAAGCTTCCATGAGTGTGCCATGTGAGCTCTTCCATGTAAACAACATGTGCCACTCACATATTTCTAGGGAGCAGCCCACAAAGGTCACTTTGGGGAACCTCAGGCTTCCCTGCACTTTGTGATTTCTAGGAAAATTCCATTGTGAGGTACAAAGTCTTCCTGAAGTCAGCTAGTACAGAACATTAGAAAGGCTAGCAGGAAAGTTTTTTCTTCTTCTTTTCTTTCTTTTTTCTTTCTTTCTTTTTTTTTCTTGTTTCACTGATAGCACTTGGGAAAGATTAAGTCCACTTGGCAGGCTTTTCTCCCCAAATTGCTACTCTGTTCTTTCATTTCATGATCAAAGAAAGATGCTATTGACTAAGTGGAGTGCCAAGTCAGGTGTCAGGAGTCTCTGGTTCTATTTTTAGCAATTATTGATGAGAAACTTTGAATAAGCTGCTTAACTGGTCGTTATTGAAGCCCCACTTCTTCAGCCTTCCTGGAACATTTATGTGGCCTGTTGTATGACTCAAAATTCCCCAGGGAACAGGAGAATGAGATGAGGGGATGAAGACAGGGGAAAGGAAAAGAGAAAAGAAATATGAGAGGGAGGGAGGGGAAAGGGAAAGGGGGAAGAAGAAAAGGAAAAGAGAGAAGAAGGCAGAAAGGAGAAGAGAGAAAAGAGGTCTATTCAAGGGTAGTTATCACACAGTAATGTTGGCTGATAAGGCTTCCTGCTCTCATACTCTGCCTGCAAGGCAGACAACCAGGGAAACAGGGATGTGATTCATTTCAAGTTCAAAGGCCTGAGAACCAAGGAATTTCCTGGTGTAACTTAAGGTCCAAGGCTGAAGGCATGAGAACAAGAAATGTTTGAAGGCAATGGAAGAAGATGCATGTCTATGAAGTAGGGGAGGTGGAGAGAGAGAGAGAGAGAGAGAGAGAGAGAGAGAGAGAGAGAGAGAGAGAGAAAGAATGAGAGAGAGAGAGAGAGAGAAAGAGAGAGAGAGATTGATCCAGTGTGCTGCCTTTTCAGAATACTGTCCTAGACTTACCCATAAATGAAGGCTGACTAGTTACACTGCTGTCTTCTGTTTAAGTAAAATAATCCATCATATCCATTTTAATTTAAGAAGAAATGTTGCTCTCATATCTTGACATTCACTTGAATTAAGTTAGACCTGAAATGGAGCACCTACCAGATGTGACATGAAGGCAAGCAGAGGACTTGTCTTAGGGTTTTACTGCTCTGAACAGGCACCATGACCAGGTTCTTATTAAGGACATTTCATTGGGGCTGGCTTACTGCTTCTGAGGGTCAGTCCGTTATCACCATGGCAGAAGTAGGCCAGCTTCCAGGCAGGGATGGGTTGGAGGAGCTGAGAATTTTACATCTTATTCTGAAGGCTGCTAAGAGACTCCTGTCTTCCAGGCAGCTAAGAGAAAGGTCTCAAAGCCCCTGCCCAGAGTGACACACTTCCTCCAACAAGGCCACACCTCCTAATAGTGCCACAGTTTGGGCCAAGCATATTCAAACCACAACAACACTATGTCCACAAAGCATGACTGCAGAAGTGCTCAGTGAAGCTAATGGGTACTTCAGATACCCAAGGATGAAGGGGCTTGAGAGGAAGCCAGGATGAATGATGGAGTGATGGAGATGACAACAGTGTGTGTGTGTGTGTGTGTGTGTGTGTGTGTGTGTGTGAAAAATAATTAGAACAGAAGAAAAGTAATGGCTAACGTTGTTAAGAGATTCTGTCAAACAATGGGATGTGATTGAGCTCCTAAGAGGAGGTTGACGGGTTGGACAGATGGCTCAGCAGTTAAGAGCATTGGCTGCTCTTTCAGAGGTCATGAGCTCTATTCTCAGCACACATCAGTAAGTCCAGTTCCAGGGCCTCCAACACTTTGGTCAATGTGAGCACCAGGAATGCAAGTATTGCACTGGCACACCTGCAAATAAAATGCCTACATGGATAAAAGAATAATTTAGGCAAATTTTAAAAGGCAATTGACAAAGAGAAATTGTCAGGATGTAAGCTTGGCAATGAGATGGCTCTTACGTAGTTTAGTACTTCTAGGCAAGAATTTGAGAAAGTCAAGAAACGTCTTTAGAAATAATGTGCACACATTAAGATTGACTACACTGGGCTGGCAAGATGGCTCAGCAGGTAGGTCAAGGCACATACCAACAATCCTGGTGACCTAAGCACGATTCTCAATGTAGTACAAAAAGACTCCTGCTAGCTGTTCTCTAACCACTCGGCACCCATGCACCTCTTCACCCCTACAAACACACAAAACAAATGATTAAAATGAAGTATAAAGATTAAAAGCAGGGTAACTTCCGTGAATCACATTTCCGTGGAAGCAGCAAGGTTTAATCTCCTCTGTAGCCTCAATTAGTTCTACAGTGACTGTCTCGCTTTAAGGGCCTCTGCTGCCTCATTTTGCATCATATCTCGCCATCTAGTGGCCGACGTCGGTATAGAGCAAAACTTAAACCCAGAGTTTTTTTTCCCTCCTTGGTTTTAAACCTGAAGCGTTCAACTTTGTGGGGACTCTATTTATTTTTGTTACATACTAACTTCCACCAAAAAGGATATTTGGTGGCTGAACTTTGTAGTTGAAATTTCAGATCATGACAGGACTGGGTACGTTTCAAAGAACAAAACCAGACAAAATTATAAATTCTCAACCACTAGTTTTCTCAACATTAAAAAAAAAATAATCACTTCCCTTGGCATTTCATTCCACTTGAAGTTTTTATGAATTGAAATCGAGCAGTCGTTCTTCTGTCTGGTCATTCTGGTTGGTTTATTTTATTATTGTCTACTAAAAGCAATCTAATTTTCATTGAATTATGTCAAAAGGTATAGACATTTTCCCATGCTTTCCCAGCACACCCTTTTCATTCATATTCCTTGTTTGATATTTTCCTTATCACTAAATATCATCTGTGGTTCAGCATGAGGCATGACCACACTCGTTATTAAATTAGCTTACACTTTAAAGAACTTATTCTAGAAATGTCCAATGTTTGTTCTACCTAGAATCATGCCCCTTTAGGAATGACTATGTAAATGAAAACCGACATTTAATATTCAGCATACACTGAATATGGTGAATGTTCAAACAAATGAACGAGGGAGCCTTTATACAGAATGGCTTAATTTATACATTAATGGCTTAATGTGTGTGGAAGAACGCAGCACATTTTGAAACATCATTTAAAAGAAATGTTGTATGCACAGGACTTTTGTTCTGTTGAATGGCTAAGAGCAGCTTTCTTATTCTTTTCCTGGCACTTGGTGTCCAGGCTGTCTAACCTCTTTAAATCCCAGTCCCTTTATCTGTCAAACAAAGACAAAAGTTAGTGTCTCCCATGAGGAACTGGTGAGGGTTAATGCACACAATGTACATGTAGCACTCTGTTGTTGGTGTCAGAACCATAACAAGTCATAAACAGAAGCTATAATGCTAGGGCTGGAGAGGTAGTTCAGCAGTCAAGAGCATTGGATGCTCTTTCAGAGGATCCAGGTTCAATTTCCAGCCCCCAATGGAAGTTCACACCATTATGGCAGCTCACTCCAGGGTTTCCGACATCCTCACACAGACATACATTCAGGTAACACATCAATAAACATTAAAAACAAAAACAAAATGAACAAAAATCCACAGATAATGCTGACAATTACTGGCTAGAAATCTGGGCTTTGCTCTTAATTTCTTATTTTGCCTGTGGCATGAATCTTTGCTAATCCTGAGACCCTCTCCCAGGGCCAGTCTCTGGATTAAGCTCCTTAGGGTAGAGGTTTCTAGCAGTTGGAGGCTAATGGTATTTCTAACCAAGAGAAGTGTCTGAAGATAGAGGAGTCTAAAGTCTTGAGCCTACTCTCTCACTCTGATGCTGTCCATTCTGGCTGTGAGAATACATTACAGCCAGCATGGTGCAGGAGGGAGGAAGGATTTAACCAACAAATGTGTCCTCAAAACATGGAGGGCTGTGTTGGAACTGGGACTTGTGTGGGAGTGTAAAACATCTGCTTTATGAAGAACTCTCTCTAAACTACACAGAAGATGAGAGAAAGGGACCCCAGAATGATACATCAATTTTCCTGACCATTTTCCCTTTGTAACATTGACCAGATAGCTTTTATTAAGCACTTAACATTGTACACTCTGTTTCATTAATATCTCTATGGGATAATGTAGCTTTTGAGGTAAATCATAATACACATGAAGCTGTATTTCTGATAAGGTCATGCACCAAGGAAGGCTTATTGGACTGCACAGTCCTGAAATGAAGATGGTCCCTTAAGCACAGGTACAGTTGTTTGAATGAGAATGGCCTCATAGGCTCATCTATGTGAATGCTTAGTCACTAGGGAATGGAACTGTTAGGGGAGAATTAGAAGGTGTGGCCCTTTTTGAGGAGGTGCATTACTAGGGGTGGGTTTTGAGGTTTCAAAAGTTCATGTCATGTAAATGTCACTTTTATTTCCTCTGAGGAAGGGATGAGATGAGAGCCGTACACAAGCCGTGTGAATACACAGCTTGGGCTGAGCCCAAAGCATTTCTTTCTGTGTCCTAACTATCTCTAGGTGTAAGCTTAGATGCTTTTAGCCTCTATATAGTCTAATCTCCCAAAATCAACTCCTATTCAATCAGACTTCTCTTGTCTCTGACTGAAATGGTTTGCTTGGCTCATACTAACTTTGGCAATATTTTCTAAACTCCTGGCTCCTTCTCTCATTTTCTGGTTTCTTCTGTCTTCCCCTGTGTCTAGCTTGTTTCTTTCTGCAACCTGTCTCTGTAAAACAGTTTTGGTAAAGCTGCTATATATACACACACCATCTGTGTCTACCTTGTTCTCTCTCCCTCTGCTGTTCTTAAGTAGACTCTCTTTCCTGTCTATTGTTATGAGAGTTGGGCATATTCTATCTCTGTCTCATTCTGTCAAATCTTTCTCTGACTCACCACTTTGTTTGCCCTTTAATTAGATGTCACTTTCAAACATGGTTGCTTCCTTCTACAAACTAGAGATTAAAGGTGTGTACTAAGGGCATGTTTATATTCCAGCCAGATCTACTATAACCTGTATGTCTTCATTCCAACTGGATCACATAGACCTAGAAGGCCTTTGGATGTGGTCCCTTGCCAAAGTAACCATGTTGTTGGATTAAAATTCCACTGCAATGCCAAGCTCAGTGTCTCTTTCTCTGTCTGCTGCCTGAGGACTAGTATATAAGGGTGTCTGCTAATGTTCTAATCTGGTTTCAGAGATGTACACCAATGTGATTAGTAATGCCACTCATAAAGTAACTAGACAAATAATGGAAATCAAACCTGTCTGTATCCCACATTGATAATAGACTCTCTCAAACTGTAAGAAAGTCACCAACTTAAGAAAAAATACCCATAAAAGTTAGCCTGGTTATGGTGTCTCTTTATAGCAATAGAAGAGTAACTAAGACTACAAGCATTCTCCTGTCCTTCCTTATAAGCTATTCTCAACAAAGCTTGGAATGCTATGTCATGTGATGGCATCTCATTCAGCTCTATTATTAAAATTGATGGCTAAATTAGCTTTTCTAAACAGCAAGAGAATTGGGGCTATAATCTCATAGTGTTTGTACATTTTTATTATAAGACTGAATGAATCAATGATCTCTCCATCCTGAGTCTCAGTCCTACAATTGCCTGAAAGAAACTACCAACTAGACATGTAAAATGTTGCACAAAATCACTGGGCAAAACCAAGTACTTGATTTTCACTGTCATTTGCCTCGTTCTTCTATGAATGGCATTGCAAACCACATTGGTGTGTACCCCCTAATCTGATTTTCCTCTTCCTTCCTTGTATCACACCCTTAACTGTATTAGGGATATATTTAGCTTTCTCCATCTCTTCTCTGGTACTTTCTCAAAGTCCTATTACAGACTTTAGAAGTCTTTGTACATGTCTATTATGAGTCTCCAATTCATTAGGATGTACAATGCCCTGAGAAAAGAAAACATGTCTGCATATGGTCCAAGTGAGGTGAAAAGATATGTGTTATCATGAGCAGAGGGAAAGGATAGAGGAGATGGACTCCTCAATTCTCTTGCTGTTTAGAAAAGCTAATTTAGCCATCAATTTTAATAATAGAGCTGATTGAGATGCCATCACTGAACCTGCCTGCAAGCCAGCCCCAATTAAATGCTGTCCTTATAAGAGTTGCCTTGATCATGTGTTCACTGCAGTAAAATCCTAAGACAAAGAACAATACCTTTAGACATAAAGGGACAGAAGAACAGTTAATAAGCTCACTACAGTACTAGTGGTGACTTCAACAATAGATCCATTTGATAAGTCATCAAGAAATGCTTTTCTCCAAAGATACTTCAGTTTTAAATTACACTATAGATCAAATAACTTTAGTTGACTGCAGAGGGCCGCAATAACATTCGCCACCACTAGATGGTGCTGGCTTCCACTGCGCCCCACGTGGAAGGCCGAGCTAGACAAGATGGCGCTAGCCTTCGCCGCGCCAGCCGACTCCCTATCGGGAAATTAACTGTGTGCGCATGTGCAAGAGTGCCTTCGTGCCAGGTCTTTGCCCATTCCGGGGCGTGCTTGATGAGGTCATGAGTAAGCAACCAATCAGGTGTGGATGCGCCGCGCTAGGGTGTATATAAGCGTGCCATGCCGGCGCGCGGGGCTTCCTCCTTAAGATTTTAATAAAGTTTGGTCGCAGCAAGGATTTCTATGTACCCGCGTGTTTCTTGCCGGCGAGAGGTTGCGCGTGGGACATTTGGTGCCGAGAACCCGGGACAAAAAAGACACATCATCGCCGGTGCCAAGGGGAGCCTCCGTTTCACGGAAGAAATCCAGAAGCTGTGAGTGGGGGTAAGACTCGGAGAGACCATGTTTAGCCTTGATCTGTTCCAGCTCACTCCTTTGCCGGATGTGGCAGGAACCTTTATGGTTGCTCTGGCTGCCCTCGGGTTGTTTCTATTGACCTTTGAGTTTCTAGTTACCGCCTAACAGCGTCAGAGGTCGCGTGAGAACTGCCCAGCTGTAACAGCAAAGCGGAGAGCGTTGGGGGAAGGGTGAGGCGGTGCGTCAGAAACCGGGTTAGATAACGAATTAAAGAGTTCAAAGAGAAAAGGTGCACCTAAGAAAAAAGACCCTTCCAATGCGGAAGTGAGAGAGTGGGGAAAAAACGCCCTGGGTGAGATAAAACAGAGAAGGAAGAAAAAGGTCTTGAAAAGCAGAAGTCTTTATCTGGTAAAGGATTCAAAGACTTCAGAGCTTGATAGCTCAGAGACAGATGAGCTTAGCTCCTCTGAGGGAGAGGATTTAGAAGATGAGGCAGCTCGCTGTGAAAAAGAAAGATACTACCCAGATGAACAATGAGCTAACAGCTTGGGTAAACAAAAGGAAGAAGAAGGTGGAAACCAAGCGGTTTCCCAGCCTATAAGCCCCAGCGCCCCTCCATATTATATGGAGAGATTCCACTCAGATTCCTTCCTCACTAAAGAGGAACAGAAAAAGATACAGCAGGCATTCCCGGTGTTTGAGGCCACCGATGGAGGCCGTGTTCACGTACCAGTAGAATATGTTCAAATTAAGGAACTTGCAGAGTCAGTCCGTAACTATGGAGTTAGTGCCAATTTTACTATTGCTCAAGTCGAAAGGCTTGCCAGGAGACTGGCAGACAACAGTGAAGGCTGTGCTCCCTAATATGGGGCAATACATGGAATGGAAAGCCTTATGGTATGATGCCTCTCAGGCACAGGCCAAAGTCAATGCCATTGCTGAAGGCAATCAGAGAGACTGGACGCTTGATTTGCTAACAGGACAAGGGCAATATGCCAATAATCAAACTAACTATGACTGGGGAGCATACGCTCAAATTTCTGCTGCCGCCGTTAAGGTGTGGAAGGCACTTTCCAAGAAGGGAGAGTCCGGGGGACACTTAACGAGAATCATACAAGCCCCCCAGGAGCCATTCTCAGACTTCGTGGCTAGGATGACGGAGGCAGCAGGCAGGATCTTTGGAGACCCTGAACAGGCAATGCCTTTAGTGGAACAGTTGGTCCATGAGCAAGCCACACAGGAATGCAGAGCAGCTAATACACCTAGGAAGAGCAAAGGATTACAGGACTGACTGAGAGTTTGCCGAGAACTTGGAGGCCCGCTTACTAATGCCGGCCTCGCGGCTGCTATCCTACAGGGCCAAAAGTGCTCAGGCACAGGTGATTGCAGGGTCTGCTATAACTGTGGCAAACCAGGACATTTGAAAAAGGAGTGTCAAGCCCTCACTAGGAACTAGGAAGAGAGCACCAGGACTGTATACTAAGTGTGGGAAAGGCTATCATTGGGCTAGTGAGTGTTGTTCAGTTAAAGATATCAGAGGCAGGCTTACTTAGCCCGAGAATCCCCAGGCAGAAGGGGGTGAAAATATTCCAAAAAACGGGTATCTGGGCCCCAGGTCTCAGGGCCCCAAAACTTATGGGACTCCAGCTTACAATAGACGGACACCATGGTTCGCAGAGCCACAAGAAGCTCAGCAGGAGTGGACCTCTGTTCCACCACCCAATTCATATTAATGCCACTGATGGGTGTGCAACCTGTCCCCACTGACTACAAAGGCCCCCTACCTGTGGGAAGTGTCGGCCTTATTATGGGACGGTCCTCCTTAACCTTAAAGGGACTTATTGTTCACCCTGGAATAATAGATCAAGATTACACGGGAGAACTTCAAGTTCTCTGCTCGTGCCCTCAAGGCGTTTTTTTCCATTTCCCCAGGTGACAGGATTGCTCAGTTGATTATTCTTCCAAGCTTACATGATCATTTTCCTTCTTCCGGGGTCCCTAGAGGCACCACGAAGTTTGGCTCTTCCGGGACTGATTCTGCTTATCTAATGATGGACCTTAATTCCAGACCCTCTTTAGAGTTGAATATAGAAGGGAAAACTTTTAAGGGAATTCTAGATACAGGGGCTGATAAGAGCGTTATCTCCTCTAAGTGGTGGCCTAAGGCATCGCCTGTCACCCAATCATCCCATTCCTTACAAGGACTAGGGTATGAGGCCAGCCCCACTATCAGCTCATGCTCCTTGATCTGGCATGCTCCAGAAGGCCAATCAGGAAGGTTTAGTCCTTATGTCCTCCCTCTTCCTGTTAACATTTGGGGGAGGGATGTCTTACAGGGTCTAGGTCTGACATTGACCAACGAGTACTCTCGACAAGCTGTCGAGATTATGAAGAGAATGGGCTACGAGAAAGGGAAGGGATTAGGAACAAGGAAAATTAGAACCGGTCCCACAAGAAGGTAATATAGGAAGGCAGGGCCTGGGTTTTTCCTAGGTGCCATTGAGGGTTCTATGCCCATACCCTGGCTTACGGAGAGGCAATATGGGTTCCTCAATGGCATCTATCCTCTGAAAAATTAGAAGCTGCCACTAAATTGGTTAATGATCAATTACAGCTTGGTCATTTAGAACCGTCCATTTCACCATGGAATACTCCTATTTTTGTGATAAAGAAAAAATCAGGAAAATGGAGACTTCTCCATGATTTGAGAGCCATTAATGCACAGATGCGTTTATTTGGCTCGATCCAACAAGGCCTACACTTACTCTCTGCCTTACCTAAGCAATGGAAGATAATAATTATAGACATTAAGGATTGTTTCTTTTCCATCCCCTGTGTCCACAAGACAGACAGAGGTTTGCATTTACTATACCAACTATTAATCATCTTGAACCTGATAAGAGATTTCAGTGGAAGGTCCTGCCTCAAGGCATGGCCAATAGCCCCACTATTTGCCAACTATATGTGCAACGAGCCCTTGAACCTATAAGGAAGCAATTTCCATCTTTGTTGCTGGCTCATTACATGGATGATATCTTAGCGTGTGATAAAGATTTAACAACCTTACAGACCTCATATCCCATCTTAATCAAAACACTGGGACAATGGGGACTACAAGTCGCTGCAGAAAAGGTTCAAATTGTAGAAATTGGCTCATTTTTGGGATCGGCCATTTATCCTGAAAAAATAGTTCCCCAGAAATTAGAGATTCGCAGAGATCATTTACATACCTTAAATGATTTCCAAAAATTATTGGGAGATATAAATTGGCTGAGACCATTTTTAAAGGTTTCCTCTACTGAGTTGAAACCTTTATTTGATATATTTTTGGAAGGGGACTCTCATATCTCCTCTCCGAGAGCATTGATGCCAGCCGCAAAGCAGGCCTTACAAGTTGTAGAAAAAGCCTTACAGGATGCTCAATTGCAGCGCATTGATGAGACCAAGCCTTTTGACTTGTGTGTTTTCAAAACTATGCAACTGCCAACAGCTGTCTTGTGGCAGGATGGGCCTTTATTATGGATCCATCCCAATGCATCTCCTGCTAAGATTATTGACTGGTATCCCGATGCGGTTGCTCAGCTTGCACTCCACGGGTTGAAGGCAGCTATTACTCATTTTGGGAAAGAACCCAAAACCTTGATAGTACCATATACAGCCATTCAGGTTCAAACATTAGCTGCTACCTCAAATGCTTGGGTAGTGTTAGTTACTTCCTTTGCTGGACAGATTGATAATCATTATCCAAAACACCCGATCCTACAATTTGCTTTAAGCCAAGCCATTGTGTTCCCACGCATAATGTCTCAGAAACCACTTGTTGATGGGGTTGTAGTGTATACAGATGGGTCAAAAACTGGTATAGGTGCTTATGTGGTCAATAATAAGGTAGTATCTAAGCAGTATAATGAAACCTCACCTCAAGTGGTGGAATGTTTAGTGGTGCTAGAGGTCCTCGAGACCTTCCCAGGCCCGCTTAACATTGTGTCAGATTCCTCTTATGTGGTTAATGCAGTTAAGGTTCTTGAGGTGGCTGGATTAATCAGGCCTTCCAGCAAACTTGCTCAAATTTTTCAACAAATTCAATCTACCCTTCTCAGCAGGAGATCCCCTGTATTCATAACACATATTAGAGCTCATGCGGGCCTTCCTGGGCCAATGTCCCGCGGAAATGACCTAGCGGACAAAGCTACAAGAGTGATTGCAGTTGCCTTGTCTCCTCAATTAGATGTAGCAAAAGAATTTCACAGACAATTTCATGTGACGGCTGAAACTTTACGCCGCCGATTTGCTTTGACTAGAAAAGAAGCTAGGGAGATAGTTACCCAATGTCAAAATTGCTGTCAATTCCTGCCTGTACCACATGTGGGAGTTAACCCATGAGGAATCCGACTGCTACAGGTCTGGCAAATGGATGTTACTCATATCCCTTCTTTTGGAAAACTTCAGTATTTACAGGTTTCTATTGATACATGCTCTGGCATTATGTTTGCTACACCTCTAACAGGAGAAAAGGCCTCACATGCAATTCAACATTGCCTTGAGGCATGGAGCGCTTGGGGTAAACCCAAACTCCTTAAGACAGACAATGGACCAGCTTATACTTCTCAAAAATTGCAACAATTCTGCCACCAGATGGAGGTGACTCACCTGACTGGTCTCCCATATAATCCTCAGGGACAGGGCATTGTAGAACGTGCCCATCGCACTCTCAAATCCTATTTAATTAAACAAAAAGGGGGAGTTGAGGAGGCTCTACCCTCAGTACCAAGAGTAGCTGTTTCCATGGCACTCTTCACCCTTAATTTTTTAAATCTTGACGCCCAAGGCCATACTGCAGCCGAACATCACTATTCAGAGCCTGATAGACCAAACGAGATGGTAAAATGGAAAAATGTTTTGACTGGTCTATGGAAAGGCCCGGATCCTATTTTAATAAGATCCAGGGGAGCGGTTTGTGTTTTCCCACAGGAAGAAGACAACCCATTCTGGCTACCGGAACGACTGACACGGAGAATTCTGATGCCTAGAAATGACTCCCGGATGGATCCCTTGGAAACTACCTCTAGCCCTCACACTGCCTCTTTGGATTTGGATTCCTAGTACTTCTAAGAATGGGTGGGGGTGGCTCTGTTTGGTGCAGCCCTATGCTGTGGATTAGTATTCATGCTATGGTTGGTTTGCAAACTCAGATCTCAACAGAAACGTGACAAGGCCGTTATCACTCAAGCACTTGTGGCCATTTGAACAAGGGGCCTCCCCTAAAATTTGGTTATCTATCTTCAAAAATTAGTCGGTATCTGAGTTCTCTGCTCTTGCACCCCATGGATCTGTGGATCCATTACACTGGGATGAGAGAGACTCCATGATTCTTCGATCAGCCCTTCTACATCGCTGAGGTTTCCTCATTGCACGCGATAGGGTGATCATGATCTCCCCACTAACTCACCTTCTGGCTGGCCTCTTTTTAGAGTTCGCCCTAGGTCATTATCAGTTACTGTCACACAGCACTGTGGTATCCAGAGACGGGCAACTTTCCTCATGCACAGACCAATCTAAGACACGGGGCCCGGTGGCGATAGGGTTACCCTTCGACGGATAAGGCTGTGAGATAGAGGAACGACCTAAGACAGGAGCCACAGCAGATGGACGTAACTGCAGGGACCTAGACCAGCCTAGACAATAATTTATTGTTATTAATTAATAAAATGATAAGGGGAAGATGTAGAGGGCCGCAATAACATTTACCACCACTAGATGGTGCTGGCTTCCACTGCGCCCCACGTGGAAGGCCGAGCTAGACAAGATGGTGCTAGCCTTCGCCGCGCCAGCTGACTCCCTATCGGGAAATTAACTGTGTGCACATGTGCAAGAGAGCCTTCATGCCAGGTCTTTGCCCATTCCGGGGCGTGCCTGATGAGGTCATGAGTAAGCAACCAATCAGGTGTGGATGCACCACGCTAGGGTGTATATAAGCGCGCCATGCCAGCGCAAGGGGCTTCCTCCTTAAGATTTTAATAAAGTTTGGTCGCAGCAAGGATTTCTATGTACCCGCGTGTTTCTTGCCGGCGAGAGGTCGC
The DNA here is from genome assembly GCF_021556685.1 of Rattus norvegicus. Classification (NCBI taxonomy): domain Eukaryota; kingdom Metazoa; phylum Chordata; class Mammalia; order Rodentia; family Muridae; genus Rattus; species Rattus norvegicus. The sequence goes on along the minus strand of NC_141540.1, from coordinate 83,686,059 downwards.
GCGTGGGACAGTTGACACATACAAAAAGTTCTACTCAACAACTGCATAATGTATATTCTCTCCATAAGTTCCTAGAATGTCCACCAAAATAGATTTTATGTTAGGATACAAAACATGCTTTAACAAATACTTTAAAAATATTTTTTTATTCACTTGAAGGTATCGTGGTTTGAATATGCTTGGCCCAGAAAATGGCACATTTTGGAGGTGTGGCCTTGTTGGAGTAGGTGTGTCACTGTGGGAGTGGGCTTTTACACTCTAGTCCTAACTACTTGGAAGCCAGTCTTCGTCTAGCAGCCTTCAGATGAAATTATAGAACTCTCAGTTCTGCCTTCACTATGCTTGCCTAGATGCTGTCATGCTCCCACCTTGATGATAATGGACTGAACCTCTGAAGCTGTAAGCCAGCCCCAATTAAATGCTGTCCTTATAAGAGTTGCCTTGGTCATGGTGTCTGTTAACTGAAGTAAAACCCTAACTAAGACAGACGACAGTGAAATGAAGGTAGCAATCACAAGAAACTGAAAACAATCCACTTTTGAGCAATCAGTGAATTGTTGGGGAAATCTTAGTTGGATATTACAGAATCTAGATTCAAAGGAAAATGAGAACATACCTTGTCAGAAACTGGAGGGTACATATTAGGTCATTTATAGCTACAGTGTCTACATTAAAAATCAGAGAAATCAAATAATTTTAAAAATTCATTTAAAACCTTTCAAAAGGGAGAATAAGCCAAATCCACAATTAATAGAGGGAAATAAATAATAAACCCCAAATGTAATATTTAAAGCAATAAAGTGGTGTGTTTTGGTGTCAAGTTGGTAAATGGCTGATTAATGACCATTCATCTCAATAATTAATTTGATAAGACATTGGATATCCAGAGAGAAGGCTGCATGCCTGTTTATCAACAATAACAACAACAACAATAACAACAACAACAAACCTAGATATCAAAGAAACACTGCAGATTTTATGAGGCTCTTAAAGAAATAATACTAATGCTTCTCACATGATTCTAAGCATAAAGAGAAGCAAAGCTTTCAGATTCATTCTATCAGACCATACACCAAAACTGGAGTCAAATACAATGAGGAGTAAAGTGTTAATATCCTGGATGCATCGAGATGCCAAAATATTCAACAAAATAGTTGCAAACTGAGCTCAAGAGCACAGTTGAAAGGTCATACCCCTTGGTCAACTTTGTTTTACTCTGTGGATGCAAAAATAATTTCACTTATGTGAACCAATAAATATAAGCAGGCACATAAATAGATTGAAAAAGAAAAAAATTATATGATCTTCTCAATAGAGAGATAAAATACTTCTGGCAAAATTCAAAATTTCTTCATGATAAAGCCTCCAAAATTAAGACTAAATAGATAGTAATAAGGCTGTATACATTCAGCAAACACAGAACTATCATAATTTGATTGGGGAAAAAATAAAATTAGCCCTGACAAAATCAGAAATGAGATAAGGGTGAGTGCTAGCATCATTGATCCATTAAACTGCTTGATATTTTAGTTAGAACAATGAGACAGGAAAACAAACAAAAGAAAATCTGAACGTGAAGAAAGACGTTAACTCATCTTTACTTGCATATCATTTGATCATAGTTTTAGAATATTCTGGTCTTCACCAAAAGACTTTCAACCCTGTTGTAAAACTCTAAAAGGTCAGGATTCAAATTGAACATGCATAGATCAGTAACATTTTTGTACATCAGCAACAAGCCTGCTGTGAAATTAGAGAAATTATCCATTTGTCTGTGTGTGTGTGTGTGTGTGTGTGTGTGTGTGTGTGTGTGAGTGTCTTTAAGATGTCACAGAGAGACCCTTTTTTTTGTATTTTAGCTATAAAATTTGCTGAGGACCAGCCTAGGCTTGGTTGGCGGCTCCTAGGGAAGGAGTGTTGGAAGCAGCAGACAAAACAAGTTGATGTCAATAATGGGTGCAAGCTGACAACTCAGTGGTCTTCTAGAGATAGCTCTCTAGATAGTTCTTTAGCTAGATCATGGATTTTCTGACTTCGATCAGAAGCATTCTAGGAGAGCTGTAATAGCTCTCTGGATAGTTCTTGGTTTTCCAATTAAAGTCAGAAAACCTACCAGACAAAATTCTAACAGAGCTGTAAGAGGTCTGTAAATAGATTTTTGGCTTTCTGACAGAAAACCTACTGGACAAAATTCTCAAAGACCTATGTTAGCTCTCTAAGGAGTTCTCTCTAGTTAGCTTCTCTTGCAGACTAAAGCCTTCTCTTTTATTTATGTATGAATTCAGTTACTTAACTAGGATTCCCTATTGAAATCAACATTTTAGGACCTCAGCCCTTGATTCTTAGAAATTGACAGCAAGTACAATTTTTTTTAAAACATAGCAAATAAATTCAGAGATTGAATTGCTTTTGTAAACATAAACAGTAAGCTTAGCTGGGTGGGATCTTGCCCTGAGATGACGCTCTAGATCTCTTTATCTCCTTCTTTAATATCTTTCTGAAAAGCTGGCTCATTAGTGCAGCTGCCTCTGTTCTTTTAGGTCCATGAAGCCCCTCATACATGTTTATATTTTTCAAAACCTATTTTTAATAAGGATTTTCAAATGCTTTAGCCCCTCTTTTAACCCAGCACCCACCGGAGATAGTGGGAAAGAAAGGTTGATGAGCAAAGGAGAATGTGGAACTGTTTAGAAATAGTTCTCTGGAGCAAATCCAATCTGCATTTTAATGATACTAGCAGTTTACTTCAGCAGTTGTAGCCTGATCCACTTGTAAATACCATTCATGAATTAGCATGGCAATTTGATTCAGAAGAAACCACAAGATTATGCCAATCAGTTCTCAGAAACAGCAAGAAGCTGTCAGAAAACTACCAGAAATTCTTTGGTGGTGTTTTGCTGTATGAAGTCATGAGAAATGATGGCCAGCAAAGAGTGGCAAGGCAAACAAATACCATAGAGCATCTTCAGCAAAGACTGGTGTCAACAAAGTCCAACAATGGCCTGCAAAGGCAAGGTGAACCAATGCTATACGGTTAAAGCATTGTTCACTGTCTGTTGGGTTATATTTATACCCTTTCCAAATATCATGTGTTCTCTCAAGCATCTTCTCTAGCAAAATACCTTATGTCCTATTTCCAGGCTGCTTCCAGAAAAACACCACATGCTTGTTCTCAGTAAAACATCCTCTCACGTGTCTACTTCAGCAAAATCATCCCCTCATAAGACAGTTTCAATAAAAACATTGTGTGAGGCAACTGAGCCTCCAAAGAAACCAGAAATTTCCACTTCACCCTCATATAATTTATATTGCATTCTTATGTTTTGCATAGTTGAGAAATCCTGTAAGGGATAGCTCTTACACTGATTTATGTATTCTTGAATTCATGTTTTTAGAGTTCTTTCCCACAGTCTTAAGGGTTGTCGTGAAGGGCTCAGCATCACAGAGACACATTGTTGGTTCCCAGAATGGTGCTATTTTTGATTATTACTGAGTCATTAACCTGGCAGCGGAGGACATTCTCTCAAAGGAGGAGCAAAATGTAAAATGCATACATTATTATACAAACAATCGTTATGCCTACAGCAACCATCAACACTTATAGAGGACCACAACCTGCTTGCCCTGCTCCAGAGGTGGAAATCCTGCCATGCCATCCCTTTCATGTCCATGCAGGACCTGGAAAAAATTAAATAACAATAAATTCATAAAATAGTAGCACTAGGAAAAAATATCTAGGAGTAAAATCTAATTAAAGCACTTAAAGATTTCTATGGTGAAAATTATAGGCCAAAACTGTTCTAAAAGTACAAAAGACCCTCCATATCTGAAGCAATCTTGAAATGAAAGACCAATCCTAGAGTTACACAGTATCTAATTTCTAACTAGACTCTAAAGCCAAAGTAACAGAACATCATTGTATTGGAACATAAACAGACAGGTAAATCAATGGGATTAAATACAAATCCAGAAGTAAATACGTGAAGCTATAGGCATCTGTTTCTCAAAAAGGTAACAAAAACATACATTAGAGGAAAGACAGCTTCATTAACAAATGATATTGGAGTCATCTGGGGCATGGTGGTACATTCCAGTGATCCCAGAACATGAAAGGTCGAGGTAGATAGATCATAAATGCAGTGCCAGCCTGGTCTATATAGAGTTCCATTCTCGCATGGGTTACATATTGAACCCTTAACCACAGCAAAGGAACTAACCAACAGAGTGACTAGGCAGTCTCCAGAATGGGAGGAAAAAATACATAGCACCTCTAAAAAGCTGAAAAAAGATGAAGGTGATGACATGATGATAAAGGAGGAGGAGGAGGAGGAGGAGGAGGAGGAGGAGGAGGAGGAGGAGGAGGAGAAGAAGAAGAAGAAAAAGAAGAAGAAGAAGAAGAAGAAGAAGAAGAAGAAGAAGAAGAAGAAGAAGAAGAAGAAGAAGAAGAAGAAGAAGAAGAGGCCAAAAGAGCATGTAAATCAATTGATAAATTGGCAAGTGAACTTCTCAGCATGGCCAGTAAAAAAAGTGTTTAACATTTTTTACCACAAAAATACAAATAAAATCCTATCTCACTGTAGTCAGAATGACCATCATCAATAAATCAAAACAACCTCAATGACAAATACTGGTTGAAGATATTGTGGGATAGGAAAGCCTTCTAGACTGTTGATGGGATTGTGAAATGGCTCAGCCACTATGGGCATTGCTATGGAAGTTCCACAGAAGCTGAAAATAGAACACCATGTGATCCAGATATGTAGTCTCCTAATTTATACTCCAGGGACTGAAAAATCATCATACAATAAATGATATCTACATACCCATGTTTCAGCATGGTCTACTGAAAACATGCAGATTACAGAGTCAGCCTATGTACTTGTCACAAAAAATGTGTACTGTATATGGCATTATATACACAATGTGATGTTACTCATATACAAATAGGTATATTCTCTCACATTCAAGGGAATGGATGCGATAGATGATTATTTTAAGTGAAGAAAAGAACAAACACAGAAAGACAGGTATCATAGCTCTTTTTCTTTTTCTCCTCAAATGTGAGTCCGAGGGAAGGGTGGAGATGACAAAATGGAGGCTACATTGCCAGGGAAAACGCAGACTAAATAAAGAGAGGAGGTAAGCTTGTCCACCGGAAGTGTGCACATGATGGAAGTGCATCACATATGTGAATGAGTGTCACCACAGCACAGTGCTTTGCACTGTAGTATAGCCGAAGAGGATTAATTAGATGAGCTGGTAGCCTAAGACAGATGGCAGATTTATGTTTCACAAAGAGGGCTAGAAAATAGTGTAACAAAGACAATGTCCTCATGTTATGATTGCCTACTCAGTATCTAGACTGACTGGGTTCCTCTCAAGCCTTATTTTTGTGAGACGCCTGAACAAAATAAAATCATCTCAGAGGAGCAGCGTTTGCTGTTGGTAGTCTGAGAACCCTGTCACATGAAATGCGAAGGAAGAAAAACTGGAGCTATTCATGCCAGAAAATAAGAAAGTCATAAAGAGCTCCAAATACTTCAACTTTTTTTATTATTATTATTAACTTGAGTATTTCTTATATACATTTCGAGTGTTATTCCCTTTCCTGGTTTCCGGTCAAACATCCCCCTCCCCCCTCCCCTTCCTTATGGGTGTTCCCCTCCCCATCCTCCCCCCATTGCCACCTCCCCCCAACAGTCTAGTTCACTGGGGGTTCAGTCTTAGCAGGACCCAGGGCTTCCCCTTCCACTGGTGCTCTTACTAGGATATTCATTGCTACCTATGAGGTCAGAGTCCAGGGTCAGTCCATGTATAGTCTTTAGGTAGTGGCTTAGTCCCTGGAAGCTCTGGTTGCTTGACATTGTTGTACATATGGGGTCTCGAGCCCCTTCAAGCTCTTCCAGTTCTTTCTCTGATTCCTTCAACGGGGGTCCTATTCTCAGTTCAGTGGTTTGCTGCTGGTATTCGCTTCAACTTTTGTAGGGCTGTCTGGTGCTGTAATCCCACTACATTTTGCAACATTATATTTTAAGTGGTATAATTTCTCTATATTAACTACTATGGGTTCCTAATTTTAATTATATAATTCACTCTTCTGTGCCTGACCTCACAGTACCTACCATATATATCACTATACTCCTCTATCACAGACATCTTTTTCCTATATATTTTCTGTTTTGTATTACTTTAATGTATAAAATTCAAACTCTTGTTCCCCAACTAACGAAAAAGCTCACTTAACAACGTAGTCACTAGCAATATACAGACTAAATGCTGCAAGTTTCTCTTCGTACAAGAAAGGCCTGGACACTAAATCCATAGATTCACAGGCCATTGGAAACCGGCTTCACTGTCTAGAACATTAACCCCCCGCCACTGAAGTTGTGGAAGGAAAATTGGTTCCTTTGATTTTATAGGACCTAAGTCTATTATAAATTGCATTAGGCACCAAGGGGAAATCCTGGCTTATTTAATTGAAATGTCTCAGCATGGATGAATCCAGGTAATCACACAATGTCTACAGGAACACTATCTCCTCCAGCCACACAGTCTGTTTCTCTGTTTTGGCCCCATTCTCAGGCTGGTTGTCTCCAAGAGGAAGCAATGTGGCTTCCAGAAGTCCCAGGATTATATCCTGTCTGATTAGCAACCCCAGAGAAAAGAGAGTTGTTATTTTACAAACATTCCAGAAATATTCTTAGGATTAGCTCTGTTTCATTTGGCATGAAACACATGAACACCCTGAGACTATCCCCGAGGCTTAAAGATGAGTTGCTTTCAATGGCTGCCTCTGTGTCCAAGGAAAAGTCACATCTACTGCTTAGGACAGAATTGAAGTCAGTCACACTGAAAGAATGTAACTTGATATTGTATGTGATAGTGTTCTCCAGAATGAAATAGTGGAGCAGTAAACAAGACAAGAGAAACAATGTTGGAAAGACAACATTCATGGAACTGTGATTGATGATGCTTAAGGTTTTTGTAACTGGAAAAAAAACTGCCTGATTTGTAAGAACTTGTCTCACCCTGAACATACTTTCAATGAGCAGATCATTATCCATGGAGTAGGAAGATCCTGGCATATCAGCTAGCTTGGATTGAGTGCAAAAAGATCTGCTTTTGACCAACACAAAACAGGAGAGGAGAGGAAGCTAGAACCTGACTTGAGACCAGAATGAGCATGAGTGACTAGACAGGCCCAGCTTCAGAGCCTGCTCTGGTGATCCCAGCCTCTAGTGGCTACTGCAGAAACATTGACTTCTGTGATAAAACTCTATAACAATTATAACCAAACACCAAGAGACCTCATGATACTCATTGATGGCAAGGAATCCACATCTCTAAAGCTAAGTCTGTCATTTGTTTTGATATATTGTCTTTCTCAGGATAATCTTTGAACTTTAATAAGTCTTTTTGCTAGTACACATTCTAGCTGAATCTAAACTGGAATTTATAGTTTTGTCACAACAGTAAAATGAAAGATGGATAGCACTTCACCACCACAGCCTTCTCTTTTCATACAGCAATCAGAAAGCCTCCTTCAAGCTTTGGAAGAGAATGGCCAAGTAAAAGGGAGATGGAGTGGTCTCATAGACCCAACCTGGTTCCAGGGAGTTTAAGTGTCCTGCGTGTAAGTAAGTAAAGTCAGTAGGCAATTATAATAAAAATTTTAATGAGTTATTGGGACATTTATTTATGGTGTCATTACGCTCAGATGACCAAGTGATGTAAGTTCCTGGAGTGAGTGGAATTCCTTATATTTCCCAAAGGACAGCAGCTTGCCATGATGAGACTGTAAATGCTATAAAAATAAATAAATAAATAAACAAATAAATAAATAAATAAAACCAAGCCCCAAAACCCTCATTTATTAAGGATGTTTACTGTTAAATTCTAGGTGATTTTTAGTGGTAAATAATATTTATGTCTAACAATTGTGTCTGAGCCTAAAAGCATATGTGAGTCTGTATCTCTGTGGTGCGTTTGTGTGTATAGTGTTGTGGTCATCTACAGAAAAGGAGAGGTGGGTAAAAGTTGACTTCAGAGCTACAGGCAGAGTACTATCAGCCCAAGTAGCTTGCTTCTTTCCGTACTGAACAGGGAATGTTGGTATTGGGGCAATAAGCTATAAGCTATTGTGACATGAGGATATGAGGCTAAGGGAGTGGAACAGAAATGAAACACTTTGCTTCCTTGGCTGAAGCTTTAGCTATTAAAAATTAGGGCTGGGAATGTCCCTTGGCAAGAGAGGTGCTGCTTTGCAGCTTTGCCTCCGATGACTGTGGCTTTGCCTAGACTACTGGGGAGGCTTCTTTCATAACCTTCTCATTTGTATCACATTATTTTTACAATGTGAAACATGATGCCTCCCTCTTGAGCATGTGTAATGAGTGGAAGAGGGCACGTTCTATGTGTAGTTATTAAAATAATACTGCCTAGTGTTATGCGAATGCTTCCCATGTGCAAAGTACTGTTCTGCATTTTTGTGTCCATTTTTCACATAATGAACCTACATTAACTTCTCCAGAAAAGGTGTCATTTCCATTACTAATCCTGTTTCGTAGATGATCAAACTAGGAAGAAAGTGCCTTGATGCCTCTTCAAGGCTCTCACACCTAGCAAATAATAAAGGTAAGGTGTGAATTCAAGCATCGTGGCAGCTCAAAACTAATCCAGATCACTATAAACACATGCAGTTGGCAACCTTTGACACACTCACAGTGAACTCCTCTCCCCACCACTAATATCTTTCAACCTCTTTCTCTTGTCGGTGGGCTGGTTGTACACTCACTAAGGAACAGAATAAAGGAAAAATAATGAGACATTATTTCCAAGATTGAGTTATAAAAAACTGGCTTCCACCATGATTTTCCATTCATCCCTTTGTCTCCATCTCACTCTCTCTGCAAAAAGAACCCGATGTCTTGCTGTATAGTACACATGGAGATGCCCATAAGGAATGGTGAGCAACTGAGGCCTTGTTCTAACAGCCTATATGGATCTGAGTCTGGGTAGGAAGTGTTCAAGTGAACTGGAAAGTTAAGTACTGAGGTGTCCAAAGTCTTGTCTGAGAGCTTCACTGTACCCACAAGGGAGGTACTGAGAAAGAGACAACCAGCTGAACCACACTAGAATTCTTCACCTACTGGAAACGGGGAGGTGTTAATAATTTTAAAGTGGCATTTTCATGCAGAATAATGCATACATTGAGCACCCCTGCCTTCTTCCTCATTCTCCTCCCACTTCCAGCTAGTCCTCTTTGTTTCCCAATTTTGCTTTTGCTTTCACAGCATAGGTACAGATATGATTTTGTGTATCTAGAATGTTTAGGTCCCACATGTGAGAGGAAACAAGAGGTATCTTTCTTAGGGTGGTGGTTGGTTGCCACAAATCAGGATTGTACAAGAAAGGGGGCTTTACCTGATTGCCCTAATCAAGTGGCATTTTCTGGTGGTATCCCAGATAGAAGAGGGCATGGACAAAGGGAGATTATGTACCCCATTTCCCCTTGAACTTGCCTGCCTTGCCTCTGTCTAGCTGTTGATTGGGTTCTTTTCCTCAGTCTTAGCTCTTGATGGTGTCCCACAGAGTGGTGGTACTGATTCCAGTAGTACTCTTTGTTCCCCGTTGGGAACATTTACAAGGCAGCTTTAATTAGGTACTGATCTTGGGCTGAACTAACTGCCCATTGGATCCCCTGGCCTCCAACTCCTTCTCTGTCCTCCCAATTCCTAAAGTCAGGAGATTTGCTGTGGTCCTCAGTAAGGACCATTGACAACTGTTGTAAAAAATTCTTAGTTTTTGAGTGGTGGTAAATCATGTTTTAAACTTGAGAGTCCAAGTGCAAGTAATGATGTGATTTTCTGTTATAGTTAAGCTTTAAAAGAGTCTAGCTATCTGGTGTTGAAAGCACTGAGCTGTCCTTTTTTTTAATGTTTACTTTCTTGGTTTCTGAGAAATGTTGTGGACATGTTCTGGTAGTAGCAACCCACATTCTTGCAGGAACTCCCCAAATGAGAGGGACAGAGGCCATGAGTACAGAGGTCAGAGTTACGCAGAATGCTGGAATTTAGATCAGTATAAGCATGTTGGGATGTAGCAAGATGATTTTCATTCCTGGAAGAGATGAGAAATACTTTGTACTTGTGATGCTTAATATTGCTCACTTGGAAAACCCTAGAAATAAGCCTCTAGGCTGTCTATGAGCGATTTTTAGATTAGGCACTTTCAGTTAAAAGGTCAGTGCCCAACCTGGCTCTCTCGGCATGCTCACGGCTTGAACAAGAAAGAGAAAGTGAGCTGAGCATGAGTATTCATTTCTCTGCTTGCTGCCAGTAGATGAGATATGACCACGGCCTGAGTACTTTATTCTCTTACTACTATGATATGTTCGTAGTGATGCAGAATCCTCTCAAACCCTTAAGCAGAAATAAAGTCTTTATTCCTTAATTTGCTTCTTGTCAGGTTTTTATCATAGCAACAAGAAAAGCAATTCATTACATACATTTAGTAATATATTGTGTGTTTTCATTAAAAACCATTATATTCTTTATAGAAAGACAAAAGGCAACTATAGAATAAAGTTTGTATGAGTTACTGGGTCATAGGGCACTTGTTCTCAAAGGAGACTGACTTTGAAATCTGATATCTAAGGATTATCACAAATGTGGTTTTTAAGGATTTCTTATTATTATATTATATCTTATTTATTCACTTACTTTACTTATTTATGTGTATACTTGTTTTGCCTGCATGTATGTATGTGTAGTATGTACATGTCTGTTTTCCATGGATATCAGAAGAGGCCATTGGCTCTCCTGGAACTAGAGTTGCAGATGACTGTGAGCTACCTTGTGGGTGCTGGAAACTGAAGACCGGTCCTCAGCCGGCACAGAAACTGTTCTTAATCACTGAGCTATATTTTTAGCCTTGTGACTTTAAGTTCCAAATCAGAAGCAAAAATTTAGATGGAATCAAACAGTGTGAAAAGTTTGTGTTTATTGAAGTGGAACTTCTGGATTCTTTTGAAAGTCAATTATAACAAGTAATGTTTTCCTGGGGCACACTGGTGAAAGGATGTTTTGCTATAACAGACATGTGAAAGGAGGCACGAGGTTCAGATGGAATATAAATATGACCCCACAGACAGTGGGAGCTCGACCACGGGTAGGCTTTGCTCCACCTTGCTATGCTTCACTGATGATACACATGTATTGATTTGGCTCACACTGCATTGTGGAACTTTGCTTGTGGTGACGTCATAGAGAGAAACTCACCAGTGAACTTCTCATTAGGATCCTATAGCGTCTTGCTGCTTCAGCTCGGGTGGGCGATGAGCCTCGTAATTTTTTCCCCTTCTTTTTTTTTTATTCGATATTTTCTTTATCTACATTTCAAATGTTATCCCCCTTCCTGGTTTACCCCTCTGGAAACCCCTATCACAGCCCCCGATCCCCTGCCTCCATGAGGTGCTCCCCACCAACCCACCCACTCCCTCCTGCCTCCCCCACCTCCGGGATTCCCCTACACTGGGGCTTCCGGCCTTCATAGGACCAACGGCTTCTTCTCCCATTGATGCCTGACAAGGCCATCCTCTGCTATGTATGCTGCTGAGGACATGGGTCACTCCATGTGTACTCCTAGGTTTGGTCCATGGGAGCTCTGAGATGTCTGGTTGATTGATATTATCCTCCCCCACAATCTATGGGGTTGTAAACCCTTCAGCTACCTCAGTCCATTCTCTAACTCCCTTATTTGGGACACCGTTCATTTTCAGTCCAATGATTGGCTGCAAGCATCTGCCTCTGTATTTGTCAGACTCTGGTAGAGCCTTGCAGGAGACAGCTATATCAGGCTCCTGTCAGTGTGCACCTCTTGGCATCCCCAATAGTGTCTGGGTTTGGTGACTGCTTGTGGGAAGTATCCCCATGTGTGGCACTCTCTGGATGGCCTTTCCTTCAGTCTCTGATCCACACTTTGACTCCACATTTCCTCCTGTGAGAATTTGTTCCCCCTTCTAAGAAGTACTGAAGCACTCACACTTTGGTCATTCTTCTTGAGTTTCATGTGGTCTGTGAATTGTATCTTGGGTATTTTGAGCTTTTGGGCTAATATCTACTTATCAGTGAGTGCAGATCATGTGTGTTCTTTTGTGATTTGGGTTACCTCACTCAGGATGATTTTTCTAGTTCCATCCGTTTGCCTAAGAATTTCATGAAGTCATTGTTTTTAAAAGTTGAGTAGTACTCCCTTATGTAAGTGTACCATATTTTCTGTATTCATTCATCTGCTGAGGGACATCTGGATTCTTTCCAGCTTCTGGCAATGATAAATAAGGCTGCCATGAATATAGTAGAGCCATGTGTCCTTGTTATATGTTGGAGTATCTTTTGGGTATATGCCCAGGAGAGTTATAGCTGGGTCCTCGGGTAGTACTATGTCCAATTTTCTGAGGGACCTCCAGACTGATTTCTAAAGTGGTTGTACCAGTCTGCAATCCCACCAACAATGGTGTTCCTCTTTCTCCACATCCTCGCCAGCATCTGCTGCCACCTGAGTTTTTGATCCTAGCCATTGTGACTGATGTGAGGTGAAATCTCAGGGTTGTTTTGATTTGCATTTCCCTTATGACTAAAGATGTTGAACATTTCTTTAGGTGCTTCTCGCCAATTTGATATTCCTCAGTTGAGAATTCGTTCTTTAGCTCTGTACCCCATTTTTAAAAGTGTTGTTTGATTTTATGGAGTCTACCCTCTTGAGTTCTTTGTATATATTGGTTATTAGCCCTTTTATGTAGGATTGGTAAAGATCTTTTCCCAATCTGTTGGTTGCTGTTTTGTCCTAATGACAGTGTCCTTTGCCTTACAGAAACTTTGCAATATTATGACATCCCATTTGTTGATTCTCGATCTTAGAGCATAAGCCATTGGTGTTCTCTTCAGGAATTGTTCCCCGTGCCCATGTGCTCAAGGCTCTTCCCCACTTTCCCTTCTATCAGTCTGAGTGTATCTGGTTTTATGTGGAGGTTCTTGACCCACTTGGACTTGAGCTTTGTACAAGGAGATAAGGATGGATCAATTTACATTCTTCTCCATGTTGATGGCCTGTTGAACCAGCACCTGCTTTTCTCTCTCTGTTTTTTACTTTTAGTATGTATGTTTGTTTGTTTTGTTTTTGGATTGAACTGCCTATGGTCATTAGTGTGTGGTGTCTGCTGAGTGGACAGGACTAAAACTGCCGATTGTGTTTGGTGTTTGCTAGTGAACTGAGAACAACAAAGACTGGAATCTCTCTAAAGAACTACTTCTAAACAGGTCTACTTCCCTTGTATCTTAATAATCTTTCCTTTCCATGCCCATTATGGGCAGTGGGCTAGAGGGGCAGTTAATCCCCTATTAAAGTAGGTTGAAAAATAGATGCCTACAGTTTATTATTCTGTTATAAATATTAATAGCTTGGAATTTTCTTAGGGTCTACTTTTTCTTCTTTGCAAGGAGATGCACAAACAAATGTTATCTTTGTGAATACTTTCTGTCCCACTAGGCTGACATAAGGAGTCCCGTATCCATTCAAATTTCAGCACCTGATTTGTTTCTTTCTTAGCTGTTTGTAATTTAACATGTTATGAAAATAAATTTATCTGCTTCCTCTTAGGATTTAAGTCATTATCTACTCATCACATTTGAGTTGACTTTTCAGAAAGGGCTCGTGCTTACATGTGTACGATGGTCTCTGTCTGAGCATATCTACTCTTGAATTTGTTGATGTAAATAGAAATTAGTGGTTTCCATATTTAAAATAGCTACATGCTTATCTAAAATGAATGAAAGAATTTTCAAAATTGAAAACTTACAACTTTCATAGTACTTACTTTGGGTTGTTTACCAAGGTCTTACTACCTATGCTCAAATGCTGTATTAATAATTCCTCTGTTATTTAAAGTACTTCACATTACGTTGGGACCACAATTTCATATGCATATGAGCTAAATACAGAGATAGCTGGCTTTCCTGAGGTCCCATAAGAGTTTCATAGCAATGCCATGTCCCAGCCAAATATTTCCCTTCCTAATTCTGGTTATTCTGCTGACCTTACATTGGCAAATGGCCCTGCCATTCTCGCAGCAACCCATCAAGAGAACTAGTGTTTTCCTTTTCCATTATCCTCTCTGCCTAGCCCTGCAGCATTCCCACCTCTCTATATAATTGATCTCAGCAGCTGCAGTGCTCCACTCTAGCTTTTCTGCCTAAGGAACTCTGCACTATGCAAGAGCCAGAGGGATTTCTTTAAAACTTACAAATCTGATTAAGCTATTTTCCAGTTTAATTTCTTTCAATATCTTTCCACAACTCCATTTCTATCTCTTCTTGTATTGTGGAATATTATTTTGATTCCAAGTTGCATTTTCCTCTTATTAAGAACTTGGCTCAAATAATAAGAATATAGATAAAACTATGGAAAGAAAAATACGATGAACTTTCACAGACCAGAATCTGCCTTCAATGATTACCAGTATGTAGCTAATCTTGTTGATCTATTTCACTCATCTCGCCCTAGAACCCTGCTGGTTGAGTTGAAAGCAGATCTCAGTATTCCCCCGAATCCCTGGGATACTAATTTAATTCTTATACTTCATTTCAGATCTGTACTTAGGGGTTCCGACTTACTGACTTGGGAAATAATGTTTTTGGAGAGCAAATTATTGGGTACTGATTTCAAGGTGTTTTTACCCACATTCCAATGACTTAGTTTCCAAAGTCCAAGTTTATGTTTGATAAAGACCTGATTACAGCAGATGGCTAGTTATGACACATTTTATTCAGGATTTATGAACTTACTGGTACTTCTATTCAGTTTTTAAGAATTAAAGCCATAAAAATTTTAATGAGTTCATAAATAGCAAAAGTACAAGAGGTAAGGATAAATTTGTAGTTCATTTACTAGGGATCATATATCTTGAAACCCTTTCATTTTATATAAAATTTCTGTTATCTGTTTAATCACTTATATTTAAGTGCCCTCTGAATCTTTGGGCATTGCTATTTGTATCAAGACAGAATATTATCTCCATGATTACAGGAGCCACGTTTATACAGTCAGCCTCATGCAATAACTTAAACAAATCCTTGATGCATGAACAAATAAGGAATTGTGAGCAGTGGTTTAGATGAACAGAAGCAGTAGACACACCCAATTTTGAGTACGGAATGTTATTCTTAAGATTTGATTTCATGCTTTACATAGGTCAATATTCAGTATGCAAATAGCATGCATTGTATATTTCCCTTTTCCTATCCTTTACCTTGTTGATAACAACAGCCAACACATATTGCATTTTACTGCTTTTTGGACTGCTCATTTAGTAAGTGTAACTAATCTAGAGTCTGGTATGTTCTGTTATTCCACACATTTTTCTGGGGGGGGGTGGCAATGCTCAGTGTTGGCAGAGTGCCAGACTAACCCCCTGGCAGTGGGACTTTTGAGTGTGTACATTAGCTGCTAGGCTCATAGGCTCTTTTATTGATGATTACTTAATGCCTCTTTTTTGTTTTAGAATACACAAAAAATACTGCTTTAACCACTTCACGTTAACATAAACTTTTCTTATATATTAGTGTGTGTTGAATGAAACACAGATATTTATTTATTTAATATTTATTTAGTTTAATTTAATTTAGGATTAATTTAGATTTCCTTAGTACATCCTGATGGATAGAAATGAAGAGTTAAATAAAATGTGATAGGTATCAAAGTTCCCGCGCGCGCGCGCGCGCACACACACACACACACACACACACACACACACACACACACGCTCCTGTGGGAATGCACATATATTTATGCACGTATATGCATGTGCTCCTGTATGTTTATGCATGTGGAGGTATTGAGGATTCTCTTCCATCACTCTTCTATAGCCCTTTAGGCTGGCTTGCTCAATCAAACTCAGAGATCAACAATATGACTAGTAACATTAGTCAACTTACTCTGGTGATCAAGCAGAACTGAATTACAGACTGGCCACTACACCTATCTGACATTTATGCAGCTTCTGGGAGTCTATCCTCCAGTTCTCATGCTGCCAGGGAAGAAGGCACTTTAACCACTGAGACTTCTGCCATAAGTTTCTTAGAGAATGTAAAAAAAACATAAGAATGGTGATTTTATAGAGATATATAAAGAAGGACATTGAGATGTTCAGCATTTATTTTTCTGTCTTTAGTTAGACTCATTCTTCCTGAGTCCAGAGTTTAAATTAAACCACAGTATATTTTAGGACTGGGTTGGTTTGTATGTCACAATTAATCAAAACACTGATATTTCCCTATATCAGAAAACTATTTTTATCTTAGCACCTTCTAGCATGATTTCTTGTTAAGTACTTAGATTCAGTGAAATAGAGATATTTGTATGAAAGCATTTTCTAAGCTGGAAATACTTAGACTATCTTGATTTACATTTCATTCTAAAACACTTTACACATGAATGACCTAATAAGTTATGAGTAATATTGGTATCAAACTCTTTTAAATATGTATGTCCATAGCCTGTAGGCAGAGTGGTCTTCTGCATTTCCTTAATTATGTGAAAATGATGAAGATAGATTAGAACAAGTGTTGCAATGATGCTGTATTTCATGGTATCCTTAGGATTTCAGTTACTTTTAAACTAAGTTTCTCCAACTTGTGATTTTTAGCTATCATTTTCCCCTATAACTACTGATTTGTTTCATTTAACTTTTTGCAGGAACTAAAATGTATTGTCCACCTTGGTCTAGCATAAACAAAAGATGAACATCACACATTCTTACATGATTCCTAAGGAAAATTTGGCGATTATCTTTATTTGTTGGTAAAACAATATCACCAATAAGAAGTGTTATTTTGGTGTGTGCAAGTTCTTGGACAAATTTATTTTTCTATGATTGCTCTTTACCAAATTTAATTTAGAGTATTCTATAAAGATAATAGTCACACCCATCCTTTTTTCTTGAAGTCCATTGTTAGGGAAAGAAGTCCTTTCTGTTCTCTACTGCTATGTTCCCAGCTAATTTTGTCTCTTGTCTTGTGACATAAGGTTAGCAAATACAGTTATTAATTATATCATGACAATTCAGAATTTTCAGAACACTGCTTCCTGCTTGCTTATGAAATTCTCTAGGACTTTTCTAAAGGCTGATGGTAACATTACAACTAGCCTGCCTTAGCCTGTGGGTAATGGCTTCCAAAGACTCCTTTTGAGGTTTTTATTTTGGATTATTGATATGATAGCCACACAAGGTTTTACTTGGTATTTAATGTAATGTGAACAATCATTTGTTTGCTGCTCACTTCAAATCCATCATGTAGAATTTATAACGTACATATAGAATGATTCATCCCCTGTCCTTTTTGTTTTGCAGTTGTAAGGATCATAGTTTCTAGTCCTAGAAAATAACATCACAGAAGGACTAAGTCTGCTCCTAGATTACTCCCACAGACATGACTTTTGGCTTCTTGTTAGGGTCAATAAGGGTCTATGAAATTTCATAGGGTAAAGCATGAACTAAAGCTTGTGCCAGAGACCACATGTAGGCTCCTTCTTCTTCTTCTTCTTCTTCTTCTTCTTCTTCTTCTTCTTCTTCTTCTTCTTCTTCTTCTTCTTCTTCTTCTTCTTCTTCTTCTTCTTCTTCTTCTTCTTCTTCTTCTCCTTCTTCTTCTTCTTCTCCTTCTCCTTCTCCTTCTCCTTCTCCTTCTCCCTCTCCCTCTCCCTCTCCCTCTCCCTCTCCTTCTCCCTCTCCCTCTCCCTCTCCCTCTCCCTCTCCCTCTCCCTCTCCTTCTCCTTCCTTCTCCTTCTCCTCCTTCTCCTCCTTCTCCTCCTTCTCCTCCTTCTCCTCCTCCTCCTCCTCCTCCTCCTCCTCCTCCTCCTCCTCCTCCTCCTCCTCCTCCTCCTCCTTCTTCTTCTTTTTTTTTGGTACAGAAAGTTCCCCAAGCATGTGAACCAAATAGAAGGTATAGTATTCCGGGTCACTGTTTTACCCACAAGGGATGTGCCTTCACCTGTTTGGGAAAGCCAAATCATGGAAAATGGATGACCCTTACCAGGTTGCCTCTCTTAGCCTTGATATGTAATTGTATAGTAGTGCAGTGGCCCTCTTGGGACAACATATATCTTCCTATAATGACTAAAGGATAGGGGAATAAGGCTGGGTTGGAAGGGTAGGCCTGCCCATTTCTGCTTCACATGGGGCACTCCTGTGGTTGCCATTTCAGGCTCCACAAAACTATTCAAATTTTCGAATTTTCTAGTTGCTCTGGGGTGGTACATATCTCCTTGTCCACAAATTTAGACTGTGGTAGTCACTCCCCTTTTCATAAGGGTCCTGTTCTGTGGAACTGAGAGTCCTTCTTGTTTCCTCTGCTCTGCTTCTGCAGGCTACCACCAGAAGAAAATCCAGAGAGTCTTCCAGAACTGCTCACCAAGGCACACTTCTTCAATAGCCTTCCACTAGTGGCATTCAAAGTCCTTCCTGAGACTTAGCATCCGTCTTTGAGCTGGGTATTGTCCTCCTTTCCAAGGTCAGGACTACCTACCTTGAGCCATATACCTCATTTATATGGCTACATATGACAGCTTCTTTGTTTCTTAAATATGCCAACTCTGTTTTGAGCATGGGGGTAGTTTTAGTTACTTTTCTGTTGCTGTGATAAAATACTCTGACAAAAGAAACCTAACAAAAAGAGGGTTTATTTGGACTCACAATTTTAGGTATAGTTCACCAATATTCAATGTGGCTTGAAAGAGCTGGTGTATTCATCTGTGGTCAAGAAAAAGAGCATTATGGGGACACGTTGTCCTCATGCTTTTTTCTTGGCAGAAGGGTCTTCTCACAGATAGAGCTGTTTGTGTTGTGCTTTCTGTTGTTCTCATTTTGACTTACATGACACTTCCTCAGGAAGACCTTGCCCATTCTAGTAGGGCAGCTGAGAAGATGCTCTGTTATTGTATAAACAGCATACCTTGCTATAGCTACACAATTAAGAATTGACTTTGTGTTTGTTAGCCATACCCTTTGAATGTAGAGTCCATGGGGACAGAAGCACTACCATATTTTCTACATCATCCCTTATACATAGGATAGATCTTGTCATAAAGAAGCTGCTCATGAGTGTTGCTGTCTGAACCACGATTCCAAAGTTTCATTTGATCTATAATCATGCTTGCCAATCTTATAGCTATTTGCTGCTTGTCTCAAGAAACTAGTGCTTGGTTTAATTGCCCAAGTATCCAATTTCCTGGTTCTATATTTCCTATTCTAATAGTTTAACTTTAATAGAATAGTTTTCTATTTCTTGGTGTCACTTTTATTCCTTCTGAGTTTCATACTTATAGACTCAGTTCTGCTATCTGTCTTGCTTTACTTACTAAGGTTAAACAAAACACACCTGGATGTAGAGATGACATGCCATCACAGGTCACCTAGACAGATGCTACTTTTTGGGTATATCTCCAGGTTTGTGCTTTCATGAACTTTTGTGCCAATAAAGAACTCAGTTAACTTCCTTGCTTTTAGATAGCTCCTCTGGGAGCTGCTCCAAAGTGCTTTGACTTTGGTATGGTGTAGTTTTTGTTTTGTTTTGTTTTGTTTTGTTTTGTTTTTAATTGGATATTTTTTATTTACATTTCAAATATTATTCCATTTTCTAGTTTCCTGCCCATAAGTCCCCTATCCCATCCTCCCTTCCCCTTCCTCTATGATGGTGTTCCTCCTCCCCAAACACCCACCCCTTCCTGCCTCCCTTCATGTGGTCTATAGATTGTATCTTGGGTAATTTGAGCTTTTGGGCTAATATCCACTTATCAGTGAGTGAATACCATGTGTGATTTTTGTGATTGGGTTATCTCACTCAGGATGATATTCTCTAGTTCCATCCATTTGCCTATGAATTTCATGAGTCATTGTTTTTGATAGCTGAGTAGTATTCCAATGTGTAGATGAACTACATTTTCTGTATCCATTCCTCTGTTGAAGGGCATCTGGGTTCTTCCCAGCATCTGGCTATTATAAATAAGACTGCTATGAACATAGTGGAACATGTGTCCTTGTTATATGTTGGAGCGTCATTTGTGTATATGCTCATGAGTGCTATACTGGGTCCTCAGGTGGTACTATGTCCAATTTTCTGAGGAACCTCCTGACTGACTTCCAGAGTGGTTGTACCAGCTTGAAATCCCACCAACAATGGAAGAAGAGTGTTCTTCTTTCTCCATATCCTCTCCAGCATCTGTAGTCACCTGAATTTTTTATCTTAGCCATTTTGACTGCTGTGAGGTGGAATCTCAGGGTTGTTTTGATTTACACTTCAAGGACCTCCATGTAAAACCAGATAACACTCAAACTAATAGAAAGAAATGTGGGGATGATCATCGAGCACATGGGCACTGGGGAAAATTTCCTGAGCAGAACACCAATGGCTTATGATCTAAGATCTAGAATTGACAAATGGGACCTCATAAAACTGCAAAGCTTTTGTAAGGAAAAGGACACTGTCATTAGGACAAAACAGCAACCAATAGATTGGGAAAACATCTTTTCCAATCCTACAACTGATAGAGGGCTAATATCCAATATATAAAAAAATCCCAAGAAGTTAGACTCCAAGTGTCAAATAATCCTATTAAAAAAATGGGGTACAGAGCTAAACAAAGAATTCTCTGCTGAGGAATACTGAATAGCTGAGAATTACCTAAAGAATTGTTCAACATCCTTAATCATCAGGTGTTTTAAGAAAACACTTCTTTCCTAAGTGATTGTGAGGTTGAGTGGCATGTAAGCAATCATGCATGAAGGCAGGACTGCAATCCAGCCTGTTACACAGCATTCCAGCCTCTGTCCTGGTACAGCTTTTGGTTCTTCTTTGTAATCTCATACCTTCCATGCATTCCTTGATCTTAGGCTGTCTTTGAACTAGAACAGGAGACTGGATTGGTTTATAAAGATTAGGATATATAGTTAGTCACTCTCTGATTACGTGATCTTTTCTTTTGCCTCTTAATGACAGAGACTAAGCTGAGAATAGGTTATCAAAATATAGACCATGAGATATATGTTTGAAAATATTCAAGGATCTTGAGAATTTAAGCAATGTCCTATGCCATCTTAGAAAATGGCTGAATAATGTAATGCTTTTCTCCACCCTAAAAGTGAAGAACATACTGATTGAAGACAATTTGGACTTTTAAGCCTTCTTTATTGGGCAAAATTATATCTATCTCCTGGCAACAAACACCAAAATAAGAAGCTAAAAGTAATATAACCTTAATAATAAAACATTTAATTTCCTTTCAAACAATTCCCCGAGGAAACAAAAAACCAGGTTGACTATTTGAAATTCTTAAAATTGTAAGGACACACACATGTGAATGTCAAGGCTTTTGTATTTTAGGTTTTGGGTTCCTTTAATTTATAAAATGATTCACAAAATAGGGAATTAGAATTAATCTTAAAACATAGGATATATATTTGCAAACATGTCACATGTATCATTCATATACATGTAAACTTCATGTATACATAAGCATATTTCTGACATATACAAACTTATGGCCAAGTTATATAGTGTATAACGAGACATCTCATTACAACAGTGTTGTCATTTGAAGCACAGCATTACATATGCTTTGTTTTATCTAAAAGTTCAAAATTAAAATTTGATTATGAAACATTTATATAACTCTTACCTTTTAAAAATTGATTATAAACTTATCTCCTGAGAGGTGATAAAAATTTGGTCATTAACTTTTAAAAAAATATTTATTTTCTGTTCATAGTCATAATATTTTCCTCCCCTTTTCTTTTCTATCTCCTCTTCTGTCTCTGCCCCTTGCCCCTCTCTTTATTTTTATGCCTTTTTAAAATTATTATATACATGCATACACACATACAGAAATATATATTAATGCAACGTGTTGAGTCCATTCAGTGTTGCACATATGTATATGTTTTAAGGGATGACTCCTTGGTTTTAGATAATGGATTGTGGGGCTTGTCTCTGGACAAAACTGATATTCTCTCTCTCTCTCTCTCTCTCTCTCTCTCTCTCTCTTCCTCAACAACCATTAATTGCTGGTGCTTCTTCATCTACGGTAGGACTTTGTGAGATTTTGCCCATCTACATTGGCACATCAATAGCTGTTGCCTTTGTTCATGTCTTATTTATTATTTTTTTTCTCTTTTTTCTTTCCTTTTTTTCGGAACTGGGGACCGAACCCAGGGCCTTGCGCTTGCTAGGCAAGCATTCTACCACTGAGCTAAATCCCTAACCCTTATTTATTATTTTTTATTTACTATTTTATTTATTTACATTTCAAATATTGCCCCCTTCCGTATCCTCCCTCCACAAGCTTCTCACCCCATACCGCATTCCCTTTGCCTCTAAAAGGGTGCTCCCCCACCCACTCACTCCCTCCTTATCCCCAGCATCCCCTGTCTCTGGGGCATTAAGCCTCTACAAGACGAATTACATCCATTCCCACTGAGGCCAGACAAGGCAGTCCTTTGCTACATATCTAGCAGAGGCGACTGACCAACCCATTTATGCTCTTTGGTTGGTGGTTTAGTCCTTGGACCTCTGAGGGATCCAGTTAGTTAATACTGTTGTTCTTCCTATGGGGTTGCCATCCCCTTCAGCCTCTTCAATTTTATCCCTAACCCTTCCATAGGGGTCCCTGAGCTCAGTCCAATGATTGGCTGTAAGTATTTGCATCTGATTCAGTCAGGTGTTCACAGAGCCTCTCAGAGGACAGCCTTGCGAGGCTCCTGCCTGCAAGCGCATCTTGGCATCAGCAATAGTGTCAGGGTTTGTGTTTGTACATGGGATGGATCCCAAGGTCTCTGGGTGGCCTTTTGTTTAGTCTCTGCTTCATTTTTTGTCCCTTAATTTTCTTTAGATAGGAACAGTTCTGGGCTAAGAATTTTGAGTTAAGAGGCAGCCCCATCCTTCAACTGGGGGGCCATGTCTACCTACTGGAGATGATCTCTTTAGATTTTATCTCCCTGCTGCTGGGCATTTCTGCCAATGTCAATAGGATGACAAGGACTTCAAGTCTCTGAAGAAAGAAACCAATGAAGATCTCAGAAGATGGAAAGATCTCCCATGATCATGGATCAATAGCATTAATACAGCAAAAATGGCCACTTACCAAAAGCAATCTACAGATTCAATGCAATCTTCATCAAAATTTCAACTCAATTTTTCACAGAGATAGAAAGAAAAATTCTCAAATTCATCTGGGATAACAAAAAACCCAGGATATCAAAAACAATTCTCAACAATAAAAGAACTTCTGTGGGAATCACCATCACCACACTTAAGCTGTTCTACAGAACAATAGTGGTAAGCCACCTGGTATTGGTACAGAGACAGAAACATTGATCAGTGTAATAGAATTGAAGACCCAGAAATAAACCCACATACCTATAGACACTTTATCTTTGACAAAGAAGCAAAAAACACACTGTGAAAAAAGAAAACATCTTCAACAAATGGTGGTGGTTCAACTGGCAGTCAGCATGTAGAAGAATGGAAACTGATCCATTTTATCTCCTTGTACAAAGCCCAAGTCCAAGCGGATCGAGGACCTCCACATAAAAGCAGATAGACTGAATCTAATAGAAGAGAAAGTGGGAAATAGCCTGGAACACATTGGAATTTTGAAAAGTTCCACATTGAAAACACATTGAAAATTTCCTGAACAAAATACCAATGGCTCAGGCTTCAAGCTCAACAATTGACAAATGGTCATGAACTTTCCAAAGTCATTACATGAGTCACTTTTCTATTGTTGTGAAGAAACACCAAGATCATGGCAACTCTTTTAAGAGAAAGTTGTAATTTGGGGCTTGCTTACACTTTTAGAGGTTTAGTCAATTATCACAGGAGGCTGTCCTGTGGAAGACGTAGTAGGCTTAGTGCTCAGAGCATAGTTGAAAGCCACATCTTAATCTCCAGGCAAAAAAGAAGACACAAAAGCTCAGCTTGAGATTTTTTTTTTTACATTTTATTTTATTTTTTTTATTAACGAGTATTTCTTATATGCATTTCGAGTGTTATTCCCTTTCCCGGTATCCGGGCAAACATCCCCCTCCCCCCTCCCCTTCCTTATGGGTGTTCCCCTCCCAACCCTCCCCCCATTGCCGCCCTCCCCCCACCAGTCTAGTTCACTGGGGGTTCAGTCTTAGCAGGACCCAGGGCTTCCACTTCCACTGGTGCTCTTACTAGGATATTCATTGCTACCTATGAGGTCAGAGTCCAGGGTCAGTCCATGTATAGTCTTTAGGTAGTGGCTTAGTCCCTGGAAGCTCTGGTTGCTTGGCATTGTTGTACATATGGGGTCTCGAGCCCCTTCAAGCTCTTCCAGTTCTTCCTCTGATTCCTTCAACGGGGGTCCTATTCTCAGTTCAGTGGTTTGCTGTCAGCTTGAGATTTTGAAACCTCAAAGCCCAGCCCCAATGACATACTTCCTCCAACAAGGTGACACTCCTAATCCTTTTAATCCTTTCAAATAGTGACAATCCTTGGTGACTAAGCATTCAAATATTAGTCAAACCACCACATCCATGGTACATATTTACATGATATAGTTGGTCTGGTTGTGATATTTGGTCTCACTTGCCATTCTGTCATGTACTTTCCTATTGTTTCTATATATGGTAGCATCTTTAGTTTTATAGTTTTCATCAGATTTCAGAGCTTTCAATGTAGGTAATTAATATATTATGGTTAGAACTTTTTCCTTCTGCCCATGACATTTTCTGGACATTCATGTTTTAGGTTAAAAAAAACACTTAAGGTTATTTGACCTTACAGTGGAGTAGAAAGAGAAATGGGGAGAGTTGGTGGCATCAGGTTCATAAGTGGAAAGACAAGATGCAGCCAACGCAGAGAGTGACCCTAGTTCTGAGGTTGGGGTCAGAGACTCTAATCTGAAAAACATTTTATTGCGATCCTTTGTGGATTTTGATGGTGGTGTATTGGCCTGCTATGTAAAATTCAATTGGTATCCTCAGATTAATATAGTCCTTGGTTGTGTGCAGTGTTAAAAATTTGAGTTATGTGGTGAGAAAGTTCTTAGCTCATGAAGTAAGGTAATAACTTTCTTTCCTATTCTGGTTTTCATGCTGTACACTGCATTTTGTCTATTGATATACAAAATGTGCATTTTAAAACTTTTACATCTTTCTGTGGTGATTTCATTGTTTAAAATGATGTTGAAATACTGTCTAGTACTCCTATGCACACAAGAGAGTTTTATGTGCCCTACTGAGAAAATAGTGTTAGGAAAACTGTATTCAGGTAGGATTTCTGGCTGACAGTCAGTGTTGTCAATACTGTTGACTATTAGTTTGATGTTAACGAACCAATCTTATGTATCAAGAAACACAAATACACAAGCCTGGATGTCACTCAACCAAAGAAATAATACAACCTGATTCTAAAAATACAATCTTGCATTTTTAGAAGGAATGATCCAATGTTTACTAATTCAGTGTTTGTAGCATTTATATAGAAAATCACTATCATTGTTGATGAGAATTTCCCCTAACTTTTCTCAAAATGCAATGGGAAGTCATGAAGACATTTAGCATAGAGGACTTTACTTACATAGTTTGATGGTATGAAGCAATTCAGCACCTACCTGCATGTTATAATCAGAATTTAAAGTAGACCCTGTTCCCTAAAGTTCTGTTGAGCAGACCACTTCAATATTTGCGGTCCCAGTATCTTCCCAAGTTGTAACTTGTGTAAATGCACTCACATGTAGAGTGCTATATACATTAAGTTGGGGAGCCCACCCGTTTGAGCCATGTTTAGAAAAGTCTTCTTATTCCTCTTCCAGTCTTCCCCCTCTGCTGTCCATTCCCCCCAACTGCCAAGTGGCGAGGCTCTTCATGTACCCAGCTGGACTGCAGTGAGAGAAGCTTAGCCAGGTGTGGCTGAATTCATTGCAGGATCTCTGTGATCATTGCAGGATCAGTACACAGGCAATGAACATAGTGGGGAACTGCTTCAGAGAACTTGTTCATTTATTGAGGGAGGAGGTAGAGAAGGGGTATTTATGCCCCTAGGGAAGGCATTAAGAGTTTCTTGTGCAAGGCTTGTGTGACCATGTACCATTGGTCAGGGCAAAGGTATTGGAAGGTGCTTGCTTCATCTACATACTCAGGGGCTGTAGGATGTGTATGGGTGGGGGGCTTAAATCAGGGTAACACATTCTTATTAGGGTTGATACTGTGGGAGCCAGTTGGGGAAGGGGAGGTAGTCAATTCCTGCCACCCTCATGTTTGAGGTGTCCAGGGCTCCCTTGACCTTTTCTCTGTAACCTTGGGCCATTATGGTCCCTGCATAAATGCCTGGCAATGTGTAAGTTCAAAAGTTTGTAACTGCCTACAACTCATGAATTTGTCTAACATCAGGGATGTAAGCACCTAGGTTTCTCAAGTGGGCTCAGCCTACCTTTTGTTTCTTTGGCCTATCTTCCTGCTGTCAGCATTAACAACTCTGTGTGGGAGGTGTCAGAGAGGCTCTAAGGAAACTAAATGTAGATATTTTTGTGCTCAAGTTCCTTTGCAATGAGAGACGGAACTTGGATTAAGAAGCAAATGGTTCAGTCAGAAGTAAGAATTATAAAGTAAACAACAGTGCTCCCAGACTGGCACAGTTTTGATATTTAGGCTTTCAGCAAAGTTCGATTCCAAATTTATATCTAAGTGTAGGAGTCTCTGCAAATACCATGGCCAAAAGAGTAACGATCTGCTTGAGGCAAGAAGAAAATCTGGTTCAGTATGACTCAGTAGCTGGTGTTCGTTAATACTCCTAGTGTCTGACACTGGGTACTTCATTTTAGGCATCTTTAAGTACAAAATGTTTTCAGGTGCAACAACATTCTTTGTATACAAGAAGGCATAATTACCTCAAAATACTTCTCAAAGTACATGTCACTTGCTCCATGAAGCTACTTTCTAAAGACAGGTTACATGTTTTATTTTAAGGGCTTAGGGGACAAATCTCATGTACTCTCCATAATACGGGCCACCTAAACTATTAACTATTATGGTCCTGCTTGTAGGAGCTTGAAAAAGCTCTTATAAGCAGTTATGCATGTGCTTTGCTCTCCAGATAGGACACAGGTCATCTAGACTATTAACTACCTCCTTTTAGCCTTCTTGGCAGAAAATAGTATACAACTCTTTTATTGAAGAGACAACCTTGTAGGTTTAACATTCCTGTTTTGCCCAGTGTTTCTCTGTGAGCATAAAAACCTTTGCACCCCAATAATAGGTCTTTTGAATCATTATAGAGATTGATTTTCTAGTGAAAGGAGTATAAAGGACATGTTATTTATCCACTTATTAGCTTAATTATGATTAATAGGAGTTTGCAAACAGGGTCTTTAGCCTAGGCTCGCCATGAATTCCCTATGTAGCCATGGATGACACTGAATTTCTGATCCTCCTGACTCTATATCTTGAGTGCTGGGATTATTTTGTGCACCTTAACTCCCAGTTTTGTATTGCTAGAGATCGAACTCAGGACTTTGTTCATACAAAGCAAACAGTTTACCAACTGAGCCACAGTCTAGCCCTATAATTAATTTTTTGAATATTCTATTGGATCTTGCCTCTGACCTTTTACCCTGACCCCATAAATGCTACTATATACTGCACACATTTGTATACATGCATGCATTTTTATTTCACTAAACAAATACCCTTGAGCATGTTCCCATCCTGAAGTAGATATACATAGGTTTAAACACTGAATATTTAAGAAGGGAACTTAAAAAAATCTCACTAACTATGGAGTGTATAGTCCAGCACTGGTCCCTTTGATCTTGGATGCATATTAGAAATTTCTAAGAAATGCATTGAAACCCTATTACTGAACTTATGCTCCCAAAGCACTTTTCTGGGGATAAGAATCAAAGCACCATACATCTTTAAAAAGTTTCCTAAATGATTTTTGTTGATGACCAAGTTTCAAAAAAATTCTAGTAGAAAAACAATGACTCAAACTGTGTTTGTTCTGTGTCAAGCATTTCATTTAACAATTTGTGAAACATACATGACATTAAGCACAAAGTCTATACTTAATTATTTAATTAGATGAACATGCACGCACACACACACACACACACACACACACACACACACACACACACATTTGGAATACCACTACCACAATGAAACCAATAAATACATCATTGAGCTCTCTCTCTCTCTCTCTCTCTCTCTCTCTCTCTCTCTCTCTCTCTCTCTCTCTCTTTCTCCTCCCTCCCTCCGTCCCTCCCTCCCTCTTTTTCTTTCTCTGTCACTACTTCTGCCCCTTCCTTTATTTTTTCTCTTTCCACTCCTTTCTCCATCTCCTTTTCTTCGGTTTAGGTTTTGTTTGTTTCTGGCTTAAGCATATACCTTCAGTTTATAAACACACAGTGCCATGTTATTAAACATAGAAAATATTTTGCAAAACACATATCACTAGCACACAATTCAGTTTAATCAAAAAATATTGACAATCAACTTCTTACTGGGTACCAGGTGATATATAAGTGTGAATGATATATATCTATATATATTATAGATATATCATAGTGTTCAATCAAGGTGACACATCTTTATACATGTATCATTTTTTGGGTGACTATAATAGAAATCCTTCTAGCTTTTTGGAAACACACATTATCATTGATCTACATTCACCTGTTACTCACTGGGACACTAGAATTTAGTTCCTCATCTAAATTAGTAATATAGGTCAATATTTTCCTATACCACCCTTTTCTGCACTCTTCCTATCCTTTGTTAACCACTGGTCTGCACTCAACCTCTGTGGAATTTATGATCCCACATATGAGTGAGGTGATATTGTTCTTGTCTTTTGATGCCAAGTTTAATGTATCCAGTACCATCCATAGTCTCAAGAATGACACTTTTTACTCTTTTGTTGTTGTTGTTGTTGTTGTTGTTGTTGTTATGGCTGAATAGTATTTTAGTGTGAGTAAACCCCACATTTTCTTTCTTTTTTATTCTCATATGTCCATGGGCACTTAAGATGTTGCCATTTCTTCTTATTGTGACGAGTAGTACAAAGGACAAGTGAGAACAGGTGTCTTTGGCTTCCTGAGTTTATTTCCCTGGACTATGTATTTATTCAGAAGCAGGATTCCAGGATTATAGACTAATGCCAATTCGAATGGGAATTCTATAATATTTCTCACACTCTTCCCACAAGCTCACTGAGACTTTGTTCACATCTGCTGAACTCAATGTAGTTTTGCTTTTCTTTACATATAAAAAGTTAGGAGTCTTCACACATTTTCATATCCTTATGGGCTTTTGATCTCATCTTGCATAGCAGATATTTTATATCTATTGATCAACATTTAATGCCTCCAGTAGCCCCTTGATGCCTACCATTCTATACTCCACTGGATGTGATATTGTTTTAAAGACCCCATATAAGCACAGTCACGGGCTCTTCTTCAATCTGAAACTGGCCTTTTCATTTTGCTGAGTGTCCTTTTGAGTGTCACAGTAGAATTTCTTTCTCTTTTCCAAGTTAAATAATATTCTGTTGTATGGCTATACCAAATTTATTCATTCATCTGGGAATGAACATCGACCACACTTTGTAGTCACAGTATTTCTTCAATTCCCACAAAACAATTCTGAACTTAGTTGCTATTTCGCTGCTTACTAGATGAGAAAATGGATGCATATCTTAGGAAAGCAGGGTTCAGAATTCCTGCTATCCACAATCATTTCACATTGCTATTGGCTCCATGTATTGGGTTGTGATGTAGTTCCTTGTCTCAAGCCAATGAGCTTTTCTTTGTGGATTGATTATAAGTGAGAGTCGTTGTGGGAATGCGAAGTTAGAGGGGTACTTGAAGTGTGCCTGGCTTTTGTGAAGGGGGATTCCAACCAATATAACTGTGGGAGAATTTGATGAGCGATCAAGTCTCCATTGCTTTGTTTTAGCTGTATCAAGGATCCTCCCAAATTCTTGATCTCCCTACAGTATAAACTATATCCCATTCCTGCTTCATTTAAGCTAATTCAAATACAAGTCAATTGTGAATAAAATGTTTGCTAATGTGTAGTGCTTTGGCTGTATTCTCTAGGTACCACATGTATGCCACTCAGATAGCAGCATTGAATGAATTTATCACAAACATTACATCTGCACCTGCTTTATCTCCTTGGTAATCTCTCAATTCATATTTCCCAAACACTTATCTAAATGTACAATATCAGTTGAAGCCTATTCATTTTGTGGAGCTGAATGTTCTCAAGGACAGCTGACATACTCATGAGACATTGGTATCTATTTTGCCAATGAAGCAATAAACATTTTTGTACTTACTAAATTCAGGATCTTTTGGGGAACCTGGAAAACCTTTCTATAGCTGAATTTTGGGCTCTATATATGGTCAAGAGCATATATGACCTATTTTTGAAGAGGTTCTCTGCTTCATTTGTTTTGACTTTGGATGAAAATTGCTCATCATTTAAAATTCCAGAATAAACACCAATTGACACAATGTTAATGTTTGTACATCAGAGCTATTATGGGTGGCATAGTCAGCCTAATTTTCCGCTTCAAGAATGTATTAATATTTTTCTTGTTGGCAAATAGTATTTTATGCTGTATAACATGATTCGTAGTTGTTTAGATAAACAAGGCAGTAGAGATAAATAAAACTGAAAAAGAACATGTGTTTAGTAATTCAAGTGAAGTCTAATTCCTGCATCTTTTGAAACCACATCAACAAATAGAGGAACGGAGAATGCTCTTTTAGAAATATTAAAATGTCCTTCACAAATATTTATAAAATCCCACACTGTAAATGTTGTTCTACTTTCAACATTCTGCCATTGGCTACATCCACGTTATCTCATGCTATACTTTCTCACTCAGTGTATTACAATTTGATTTGTATTTGAAATATTACGTGTATTTTGTTATGAACACTTGATCACTGGCAATCACTGGCAGCGATCCAGAGAGAAGCATGAGTTCTCTCTCACACACATATGTACACCCCGACCCCCACCCCTGCGGTGCTCTGCCTTAGCATAGTGGGAAACCTCCTAGTACAAGCAGGTGCACCAGAAATCAATAATCAAAGCAATACGGTGCTAGTACACACACGGGTTTCTACTGTTGTCAGGATGTGATGCGGGGATGGGGTGTGAGGAACTCTATTTCACTGCACTGGATATCGATTCATGAGAATTGAAGAGACAAACCTTTTGGAGATCAGAGTTTTTAAAAAATGTTTCTTCCAAAGTCTCAACCCAATGTGTTCCTCATTTCTCTCTATTCTATCTGATTTCAAAATTGTGGCAAAAATACTTGTTGATGAAGCAATACAAGTACCAGCTTTATTAATGTGGGAGAGTGAGAAAGAATGGAAACTGCGTTTTATTTATCTTTTGCATTGGCTTCCTTGCCTTGGTGATCATCTGTCTTGAAGATGTGTGTCAAGTCCTCTAGCAGAAAGTGTTTGAAGATAGCGTTTCATCTTCAGAGGAAATGAAAGCATGGAATTTTCTAGAAGTTTACAATAATCAGGCCAGAAAAGAGAGTAAGAACTGCTTAGGAGATGTAGAGATAAATCTCCTCGGACTGAAGAGAGGAGCCGTATGTGTCTTGAGAAGAGTGTGGAGTTGCAGTTCTCTTCCCGAAGTATTGGGTGAATGCAAGCAGAGACCAAAGATTTAGATGTTGGATAGATATCAAAGCAGAGGGCAGACAACTGAAGGAACCACTCCATAAACTTTGTCCTGTGTGAGAACATGGTCTGAATATCTCTATAACTCAGTATAAAATGGCCTCAGTCATAGATCTCTTTAGATAATAGGAGGTAAGAAGAAAGAACAGGAGCTGTTCTGGACCTGTCAGTTCAGCTTTCTGGTACAAGCTGCATCCTTTACAGTTTTGTGTGCTGTGGAAATGGCCAGCCCCACAAAGGGTAGGATTTTAACTTTAATATATCGAAGTCCTTTCCTGATTTGAAGAGTTATTCCTCCTTTATCAATTGTGTGCTAAGATGTGTCATCTGGACAAACTGTTGAGAAACTCTGGGTAGTGTCTTTCTCCTGATTACAGGTGAACAAGTTCACCACATGGACTTGGCTAACACATTTTATAGACCTAAACTCTTCTTGTTTACAACCTTAGCTTACAAGTTAAGAAACTCAATATATACAGATTATAAAGTGTTTAGTAGAAGACTTTAAAATACCAAATCAAAATCTACTTTCTAAACTCAAAATCATCAATGTCCTCAAGTATTTTTATATTTTTGAATATGTATTTTATAATTTAAAACAATTTTAAATTTAAATATATTTTGATTATATTCATTCCCTCCCCAAGTTACTGCAGATCCTCTCTCCCTCTCATAAGTTTTTTCTCAAACAAAGCAAACAAACACCCAATACAATGACCAACCCTGAAAATCAAGAAACTAAAATAACAATGCCCCAAGAGAATATGAAACAAGAAAAAACAAAATACCAAAGAGTAAGCAAATAACAACAACAAAAACAAACAAATAAGCAAAAAACCACAAAGCCTTTCCTTGATATATCCAATGTCACTCTGTTAGGCAAAACTGATTTTCTCTCTCTCAGTGATATAAATGACAGTTCAGTTGTTCATCTTTACCCTAGTGGCTACGTATTCATTCATTCATTCACTCATTCATTCACTTTTTAAAAGTATAACTTAATGAAATATAATAAGTTAAAACAAAAACTACTATATCAAAGTTGGACAGGACTAACCAACAGAAGGAAGAGGGACTAAGAGAAGGCACACAAATCAGAGACTTAGTTGTTTGTACACTCAAGAATCATAACATCACTAAACTGGAAGCCATAAAATATATGTGGAGGACCTGGTACAGACCATAAAAACTCTATGGAAAATAGAAGCTGTTTCCTGGAGCAGACGGGAACAAATAAAAAAGACGCACACCCAGACAATATGCAAAGAGATAGTGAGCAAACTTAGAACTCTCAGTCCTAAATGAGATTCTCTATCAAATCCTCCCCTTGCAGTTCACAGGGTTGGGTATGGAATACCCTTACGCACTACAATGGTACTAAGGAGTACCATCTGATGGAGTACACCTTAAATCAAATCAGTTATTGGTTGGTTACTCAGAGATTCAGCCTCTGTGAGGTTCAAATGAACTTTGCTCATGTTGATTTGGAGGACCTTATTTCCTTGGTGTTCTTCTTTGGCTCTTACAATCTTTTTCCTCCTCTTCCATGAGGTTCAGTGAACTTTGAAGGGAGGATTTGATGGAGAATCTCATTCAGGACTGAGTGTTCTAAGGTTGCTCACTATCTCTTTGCATACTGTCTGGGTGTGTGTCTTTGCTATTTGTTCCCATCTGCTCCAGGCGGAAGCTTCTATTTTGGTGGCTGAACAAGGCATTGAACTATTAGTATATCAGAACATATACAGAATATAAGGTCATTTTTCACTACTTTTTGCCTCCTTCAAACCAGTATTATTTGGTTTTACCCTAGGTCCCTGGGCTATCTAGTCCCTGATTCTTGGTTACCCAAGTAGGGTTGGGTATTGAATACCCTTACCCTCTAAGATGGTATTAAGGAGTACCATCTAATGTAGTACACCTTAAATCAAATCAGACAAGCTTTCTGCCATTATTAACCTAGCATATCTTGTAGGCAGAACACTATTAGACATCAAAGAGTTTTTGGATGAGTTGATGGTTACATTTTTCTTTTGGTAGCATGTAGGGTATCTTTCTGCACCAAAGACACTAGAACATAGGTGTGGATGCTCTGTGGGAGAACCAGATCAACATTTTCATTTTAATTGAGTTCTATAGGTATTGTCTTCAGCTGTCACGCGCTATCGTCCCGCCAGCAAGTACACGCGCGGACACCAGGATCCTTCTGCAGCAAAACGTTTATTACATCTTGAAGAGGAGAGAGCGAGCCCCAGAATGGCGCTGCTTATATAACCCTAGCACGGCACGTCCACGCCTGATTGGCCGCTTATCCATGATCTCACTGGCACGCCCTGGGGTGGGCAAAGACTTGGTGTGAACACACTCTTGCACATGCGCACACAGCTAATTTCCTGAAAGGAAGTCAGGCTGGCGCAGTGGAAGCCAGCGCCATCTTGTAATGGCGAATGCTATCCCGGCTTTCCACGTGGGGCGCAGTGGAAGCCAGCGCCATCTTGTGATGGCGAATGTTATTGCGGCTTTCCACATCTCCCCCTTTTTGTTTTACTAGAATGAGGCTGGTCTAGGCCTCTGCAGTTACGTCCATCTGCTGTGGCTCCTGTCTTAGGTCGTTCCTCTAATGTCACAGCCTTATCCATTGTAGGGTAACCCTATCACCACCGGGCCCCGTGTCTTAGATTGGTCTGTGCAAGAGGAAAGTTGCCCATCTCTGGATACCGCAGTGCTGTGTGACAGTAACTGCTAAACGACCTAGGGTGAACTCTACAAAAGAGGCCAGCCAGAAAATGAGTTAGTGGGGAAATCATGATCACCCTATCACGTGCAATGAGGAAACCTCAGCGATGTAGAAGGGCTGATTAAAGAATCATTGAGTCTCTCTCATCCCAGTGCAATGGATCCACAAATCCATGGGGTGCAAGAGCAGAGAACTCAGATGCCGACTAATTCCTGAGCATAGATAACCAAATTCTAGGGGAGGCCCCTTGTACAATGGCCACAAGTGCTTGAGTGATAACGACATTGTCACGTTTCTGTTGAGATCTGAGTTTGTAGACCAACCATAGCATAAACACTAATCCACAGCATAGGGCTGCACCAAACAGAGCCACTCCCGATAAGTAGTGGGCACCTCATCTGGTTCTCCTCAGCTGTTACCACCAAGGGCCGTAGTCAAGCCACTCCTATAATAAAATTTAGAATTCCCAGTTGTTAGCAACTACTCCAGAAAGTTCACCCACTGTGCTTGCCTAACAATAGATTGGGGGAGGGTAACTCTAGACACAGCAGACACAATGGCTGCAGCAGTAATGGCTTCTACAATAGCAGCAAAAGTAACAAGGTCTTTCCCAGGACAGTTTAGGATCGGTCATTCTTCTCTGGAACAGCCAGCAGGCAATGGAACCATGTCTGAGATCTGTACAACCAGGGCAGAGTTCCCCAGTCCACAGCAGCTTCACGCAGATGGCATTCCTGTGAAGGTACAGACTGCAAGACGACAACACCAGTTAAGGCAACAAGAGTCACCAGGGGAATGAGGGGGGCAGGGGTAACAGCTGGAGTCCAGTCTTCTCCAGAAAGCAGCAGTGCACAGAGGGTCTGAGCATAGGCCACAGTGGGACGGGACACATGCAGTGGTTGACAAAAGATGAGGGGGGATCTTCAATCTTCCTCTCAGGGCAGAGGAATGACTCCAGGGACCCGAACCACGAAAGCTGAATCTTCATGCAACAAGGATCAGGAAGTCTCACCAACCACCTCTGGCAGCTGGCATACTCTTGTAGCATCCTGTAGAAAAAACACAAAAGATTCCCTCTTCCCCATATAAACTATCTGAACAGGATCATGTCAATATGTGGATCTTTCTATTTCACCTAGGCAGAAGTATGCCTAGTTGTAGGGTGCCATAAACACTCAGAGTGTTCCTTGGCATACAAATTTTAAAATTGAAATAAAAGGAGTCTTATTAAATAATTATATAGCATACATAGCATACAGGGACATAACTCCCCCCCCCTTTTTTTATTAAGATATAAACTGTCTAGTATCATTGTCCTCCCTCGTTAAGGGGTCCAGGCAATCTAGTTTGAGTTATTAAATGGCCTCTAAAGGAACAGTATTTAGTGTTCTTAACCACTAAGCCATCTCTCTAGCACCTCACAAACTTTATTTACCTAAACATAAGCATTAATTAGAAATGTCAAATCTTGTAAATATTGTCCAATTTCAGTCTTACTAGAAATCCCCGAGCTGGCAGGGTAAGGCTGGGCACTGAAAGTAAGCAAATGGAGTCTTCCTCTTTTCGTGAGGGTGTGTTATCAACTCCATTACCATTTTCAAAGAGCTGGATCTATGGTTTTGTTTAGTTGTCAGAGCCAGAGCACTGAAAGGACAGTGAGTTGTCAGACATTCACACTGAAATCATCACTCACTGATTTCATGTAGAAAACTTGCCTCTAGTGAAGCATTAAGTAATTGAAATCAATTGTAAACCACAAGCTACACATTGGCTATCAATGTATGAATTGAAAGGTTGATTTTTAACATTTAAAAACAGTGGCTACAGCATTGTTGAATAGTCTGTGTTGAAGCAGGGGAAACTCAAGAGAATAAACAAGTGATCCAATCATACATGTAGCCTTTTCATTAGATGAACCACCTATAAATACACTAAGCACATTTTCTATGGGTTGCATGCACAAATTTACAGTAAATATAAAAGCATGCAAAGAGTAAAATTATCAATTTTGCCTGAAATTTGTATATGTAATAGGCCAAATATCAGTATTTTGTAATAACCAATTTGATTGATGTTTGGAATAAGGTATGTTTCACCAAGTTTCTTTTTAAAATACTTCCATGACTCTAGCCTACAATTTTGTACTAATACGACAAAAGCTTTATTTCCAATGAGGATAACAAACAAAGACCTAAGTCCTCTGGTAAGGTGAGGTACTTAGCCAATTAACATATCCTTAGAAGCTTAAAATTAGTTTCAAATATTCTTTTCTGGAGTAGTCTAACAGCTACTCCCCAAATATTAAAGCTCATTTTGAGAGCAAAAGTTTGTAGTAAAAATTTCTATATACACTGAAAGATTCAAAGTTCTAACTTCTTACATTGAAGAAGCAACAAAATTACATAATACAAGGATGTTAGCAATCCTCTAAATCTATCTTGAAATGGCGGTTGAAGTAAGCAAACAAGCTATAATGCTCTCACAAGTTCTAAAACCTCATCAATCCTTCATAAATCGTATAACAATCTCTACCTGTTTGATTTTTTTCTTAATTACAAATAAGTTTGAGTTAGTCAATGTAACATTGGCAATCCTTAATCACATTCCTTAAATTCTCCTTGTAACATCAGAGCACAACCACAAGGTCACCTGAGTTCTGAGTACGTGACTAGGCAGCTGTCCTTGGGGCAGTGGAATTAGCATTAAAATACATTAACTTCAGGGCAAACCACAGCTTTGGAAAGCAAAACTCAACCTCCAACAATCTAGTCTCCAAAATCCAGTCTCCAAAACGCCGAGTCTGTCCTTCACGTTACAAAGTTTGACCGCCAATTCCTACATATGAATGCACGATGGTATGGTCTCCAATACCTCAACAAAGAGGCATTGTCCTAAATTCTTTTAGAAGCCTGGTTTCTAGAGTAAGAATTCCATAAAAATATTATCTCAATTTAGACCTGTTTCCCTAGGTTGGCTCATGCCACATGTTGTCTAGAATGACTCTATCCAAATTACCAGCTTTATGTCAACTTTCTGTTACCAATATTATATCTTTTTAACCATATCCAATAACTTAAAAGCCAATAGTCCATAACCTAGGTGTGTAGAACATATTTATACATTTAAAACCAATCAGAAACAAAATTGAAGTGGCTACACATGTCTTTAATATTTACACCAAGCACCATTTTTACTTTTCTAGCTATGATTTTAAGAGAAGCACTTTGTCACCTGCTAAGTCTAATAATAAGTCAGGGATTTTTCTAAGAGAAACAGCCATCAACTCCTGTACCAAAGTAGCTGAGGAGCTGCTGGCGCCTTTAAGATCAGCTCATGTAGACGCTCACCCCTGGGCAGCTTCTCCAGCTGACCTATGCTCCTAGCTACAGGTGCAGGGCTCTAAAGGCCAATTGAAACTGCTTTTTATTTATTTGTTCCTTTTTTGAAACGAGTTAAAACCAAATCAAGGTGTGAACGATTGACAGATAAAGTTTTTACCATTTTTTCTTTTGAACATGAAACATAAAATATTTAAAGAATGAGACACAAAAACCACAGACACAAACTGACATACATGGACAGCTTGGTGCACCAAGGACAGACAATAGACAAAGGGGAAAAACTAGATGGTGTCCCACCAAAGGGGCCCAGATTCCAATAGGAGTCAGCAGAGAGGTAGGATTTCCCCTTTCCCACCACTTCCACGGTGACCATCCACTCGAGTGGAGTTGATATGGACGATGAATTGTCTCAATTCCTGGACTAGTCCATCAACGTGTTGAAACCAAATTCCTGTAAGATACTGAGATATATTACGGGATATTTGAGCAGCACGACTGACATTCACAAATGGTATGGAAGTGAAACACTACAACTCTGAAGACAAAAGTTTAGAATTGAGATATCTTTTTGTTTGATTCTCCTGAGTAAATGTTTCAGGCGGTCTACCTCTATCAAATCTGATCAGTATGACTCTGTGAAGTTTCCAGAGCCTAATCACACCTTTTACAAGCACAAAGACAAAATTTTTCTCCCAAAATACTGTGTTCCTTTTATCTCCTTTTCTTTTCTTTTTTTCTTTCGAGACCTTTTCTCCCTCCGACATACTTTCTTGTTGCTCTGTAAAGATCCTCTGACCTGTCCTAACGGTTGTAACGGCTTCCCACACAAAGAAAAAATAAACAAAATTACCAGCCTTGCCCACAAAGGATCCATAACTTTTGGTTTCTTCACAGTGGCTCTCCACCTAGGCCCATATCTTTCTTCTTCATAGCGAGCTGCCTCATCTTCTAAATCCTCTTCCTCAGAGGGGCTAAGCTCGTCTGTTTCTGAACTATCAAGCCTCAAAGCCTCTAACTCCTCTACCGGATAAAGGCATTTTTTTTTCGGGGTTTTCTTCTCCTTCCTCTGTTTCTCTCCCAGGGCATCCTTTCCCTTATCTCTCACTTCCTTGGATCCAAGGTCCTTGGAAGGGTCTTTTTTCTTATGTGCACCTTTTCTCTTTGAGCGCTTTAATCTTTCATTCCGCTCTGTTTCTGACATGCTGTATCAAGACCAAACATGCCTCTCAGAGCTTACCTGCAGTTCTGGACCCTCTCCGCGAACGGAGGCTCTCCTCGGCGCTGGCGATGGTGAGGCTTTTTTTCCGGGTTTCGGCACCATATATCCCGTGCTATCGTCCTGCCAGCAAGTACACACGCGGACACCAGGATCCTTCTGCAGCAAAACGTTTATTACATCTTGAAGAGGAGAGAGCGAGCCCCAGAATGGCGCTGCTTATATAACCCTAGCACGGCACGTCCACGCCTGATTGGTCGCTTACCCATGATCTCACTGGCACGCCCTGGGGTGGGCAAAGATTTGGTGTGAACACACTCTTGCACATGCGCACACAGCTAGTTTCCTGCAAGGAAGTCGGGCTGGTGCAGCAGAAGCCAGCGCCATCTTGTAATGGCGAATGCTATCCCGGCTTTCCACATTCAGCTATATGGCCTTGCTGTCAGTTTGTGGAGAATAACCTATAGTCTTGATCATAGTGTTGGTTGTTTGGAGGATCCTGTAAATTCTCTTTGGCCAACTATTTAATTAGATGTAACCCCTTCCCAGTACTGAAAATTTTGTTTGTTGGCTACTAGGGGATCTGTCTTCTCCATTCCTTAGCAATTTTTTGGGTTTATTTTCATATATGTTTATATTTTAATTAGTTTCTTCTATATTAGATCTCCATATTACCTGCCAAAGGACCCTTGATTTCAACTGTCTCTTCCTGTATTCCTTTGTACAACCTCCTCTCCTCTTCTACTCTTAACTTGATCCTCATGTTCTCATCACCCACCCAACAATATCTATTTTATCTCACTTTTCTAATGAGATCTATCTTTTACCTCTAGTCTTACTTAATCTCTGTGGTTCTACAGATTATATCTTTGTGATCATTGACTTAGCTATATGAGGGGCATATACTATATTTTTCTTAATTGGTCAGAAAAAATATAAAGATAAATGATTCCTAATAATATTTTGTTATATGCATTGATCAGAGTTTT
Source organism: Rattus norvegicus (assembly GCF_021556685.1). Lineage (NCBI taxonomy): Eukaryota > Metazoa > Chordata > Mammalia > Rodentia > Muridae > Rattus > Rattus norvegicus. The sequence goes on along the minus strand of NC_141540.1, from coordinate 83,646,000 downwards.
GGTCAGTCATAATTAGAGAAGCTGTCTCCTGTACCTCACTCAGGCTGTTCTTTCTAGTTCTATCCAATGTGGATGCATATTTCATGATGTCATTTTTTAAATGGCTGAATACTACTCCATATTTTTTAAATGAACCACATTTTCTTTATCTATTCTTCTGTTAAGGAACATCTAGGCTGTTTCCAGTATCTGACTGTTATGAACAGAGCAGAAATGAAGATGCTTGAGCAAGTATCTTTGTAGTAGGATGTAGTAGGATGATATAGTAGGATACTTTGGGTATGTGGCCAAGAGTGGTAGAGCTGGATCTTGAGGTAGATTGATTCGCAGGTTTCTGAGAAATTACCATATTGATTTCCACAGGATCTGTCCATGTTTGTACTCCCACTAGTAGTGTAGAAGTGATCTTCTTACTCCACATCCCTGCCAGCAGGAACTGCCAATTTTTTGTTGATCTTATCCATTCTGACAGGTGTAACATGACATCTCAAAGTCATTTTGATTTGCATTTCACTGATGGCTAAAGTTTAAGTATATCCCAGACATGTTTTCCTTATTGAGAATTTTCTGTTTGGATCTGTACACCATTCTTAATTGGGTTATTTATTTTCTTGATATCTAGTTTCTTTTTTCTTTCTTTAAAAAGATTTATTCGTGACCGGAAGTCCCACGCCCGCGGATCCCGGCCCGCAGCAGCTCTCTGCTCCCAGACCCGGTGAGAGAAAGACCCAACCGCCTGGTCAGGTGGGCACTCCTGGGGCTGCAGAGCGGAAGAGACCACCAACACTGCTCACCCCTGCCCACATCCCTGGCCCAAGAGGAAACTGTATAAGGCCTCTGGGCTCCCGTGGGGGAGGGCCCAGGAGCGGCAGGACACCTGCCTGAGACACTGCCGGAACCTGAAAGAAACAGACCGGATAAACAGTTCTCTGCACCCAAATCCCGTGGGAGGGAGAGCTAAACCTTCAGAGAGGCAGACAAGCCTGGGAAACCAGAAGAGACTGCTCCCTGCACACACATCTCGGACGCCAGAGGAAAAAGCCAAAGACCATCTGGAACCCTGGTGCACTGAAGCTCCCGGAAGGGGCGGCACAGGTCTTCCTGGTTGCTGCCGCTGCAGAGAGCCCCTGGGCAGCACCCCACGAGCGAACCTGAGCCTCGGGACAACAGGTAAGACCAAATTTTCTGCTGCAAGAAAGCTGCCTGGTGAACTCAAGACACAGGCCCACAGGAACAGCTGAAGACCTGTAGAGAGGAAAAACTACACGCCCGAAAGCAGAACACTCTGTCCCCATAACTGACTGAAAGAGAGGAAAACAGGTCTACAGCACTCCTGACACACAGGCTTATAGGACAGTCTAGCCACTGTCAGAAATAGCAGAACAAAGTAACACTAGAGATAATCTGATGCCGAGAGGCAAGCGCAGGAACCCAAGCAACAGAAACCAAGACTACATGCCATCATCGGAGCCCAATTCTCCCACCAAAACAAACATGGAATATCCAAACACACCAGAAAAGCAAGATCTAGTTTCAAAATCATATTTGATCATGATGCTGGAGGACTTCAAGAAAGACATGAACACACTTAGGGAAACACGGGAAACATTAATAAACAAGTAGAAGCCTACAGAGAGGAATCGCAAAAATCCCTGAAAGAATTCCAGGAAAACACAATCAAACAGTTGAAGGAATTAAAAATGGAAATAGAAGCAATCAAGAAAGAACACATGGAAACAACCCTGGATATAGAAAATCAAAAGAAGAGACAAGGAGCTGTAGATACAAGCTTCACCAACAGAATACAAGAGATGGAAGAGAGAATCTCAGGAGCAGAAGATTCCATAGAAATCATTGACTCAACTGTCAAAGATAATGTAAAGCGGAAAAAGCTACTGGTCCAAAACATACAGGAAATCCAGGACTCAATGAGAAGATCAAACCTAAGGATAATAGGTATAGAAGAGAGTGAAGACTCCCAGCTCAAAGGACCAGTAAATATCTTCAACAAAATCATAGAAGAAAACTTCCCTAACCTAAAAAAAGAGATACCCATAGGCATACAAGAAGCCTACAGAACTCCAAATAGATTGGACCAGAAAAGAACCACCTCCCGTCACATAATTGTCAAAACACCAAACGCACAAAATAAAGAAAGAATATTAAAAGCAGTAAGGGAAAAAGGTCAAGTAACATATAAAGGGAGACCTATCAGAATCACACCAGACTTCTCGCCAGAAACTATGAAGGCCAGAAGATCCTGGACTGATGTCATACAGACCCTAAGAGAACACAAATGCCAGCCCAGGTTACTGTATCCAGCAAAACTCTCAATTAACATTGATGGAGAAACCAAGATATTCCATGACAAAACCAAATTTACACAATATCTTTCTACAAATCCAGCACTACAAAGGATAATAAATGGTAAAGCCCAACATAAGGAGGCAAGATATACCCTAGAAGAAGCAAGAAACTAATCGTCTTGGCAACAAAACAAAGAGAATGAAAGCACACAAACATAAACTCACATCCAAATATGAATATAAAGGAAACAATAATCACTATTCCTTAATATCTCTCAATATCAATGGCCTCAACTCCCCAATAAAAAGACATATATTAACAAACTGGATACGCAACGAGGACCCTGCATTCTGCTGCCTACAGGAAACACACCTCAGAGACAAAGACAGACACTACCTCAGAGTGAAAGGCTGGAAAACAACTTTCCAAGCAAATGGTCAGAAGAAGCAAGCTGGAGTAGCCATTCTAATATCAAATAAAATCAATTTCCAACTAAAAGTCATCAAAAAAGATAAGGAAGGACACTTCATATTCATCAAAGGAAAAATCCACCAAGATGAACTCTCAATCCTAAATATCTATGCCCCAAATACAAGGGCACCTACATACGTAAAAGAAACCTTACTAAAGCTCAAAACACACATTGCACCTCACATAATAATAGTGGGAGATTTCAACACACCACTCTCATCAATGGACAGATCATGGAAACAGAAACTAAACAGTGATGTCGACAGACTAAGAGAAGTCATGAGCCAAATGGACTTAACGGATATTTATAGAACATTCTATCCTAAAGCAAAAGGATATACCTTCTTCTCAGCTCCTCATGGTACTTTCTCCAAAATTGACCATATAATTGGTCAAAAAACGGGCCTCAACAGGTACAGAAAGATAGAAATAATCCCATGCGTGCTATCGGACCACCACGGCCTAAAACTGGTCTTCAATAACAGTAAGGGAAGAATGCCCACATATACGTGGAAATTGAACAATGCTCTACTCAATGATAACCTGGTCAAGGAAGAAATAAAGAAAGAAATTAAAAACTTTTTAGAATTTAATGAAAATGAAGATACAACATACTCAAACTTATGGGACACAATTAAAGCTGTGCTAAGAGGAAAACTCATAGCACTGAGTGCCTGCAGAAAGAAACAGGAAAGAGCATATGTCAGCAGCTTGACAGCACACCTAAAAGCTCTAGAACAAAAAGAAGCAAATACACCCAGGAGGAGTAGAAGGCAGGAAATAATCAATCTCAGAGCTGAAATCAACCAAGTAGAAACAAAAAGGACCATAGAAAGAATCAACAGAACCAAAAGTTGGTTCTTTGAGAAAATCAACAAGATAGATAAACCCTTAGCCAGACTAACGAGAGGACACAGAGAGTGCGTCCAAATTAACAAAATCAGAAATGAAAAGGGAGACATAACTACAGATTCAGAGGAAATTCAAAAAATCATCAGATCTTACTATAAAAACTATATTCAACAAAATTTGAAAATCTTCAGGAAATGGACAATTTCCTAGACAGATACCAGGTATCGAAGTTAAATCAGGAACAGATAAACCAGTTAAACAACCCCATAACTCCTAAGGAAATAGAAGCAGTCATTAAAGGTCTCCCAACCAAAAAGAGCCCAGGTCCAGACGGGTTTAGTGCAGAATTCTATCAAAACTTCATAGAAGACCTCATACCAATATTATCCAAACTATTCCACAAAATTGAAACAGATGGAGCCCTACCGAATTCCTTCTACGAAGCCACAATTACTCTTATACGTAAACCACACAAAGACACAACAAAGAAAGAGAACTTCAGACCAATTTCTCTTATGAATATCGACGCAAAAATACTCAATAAAATTCTGGCAAACTGAATTCAAGAGCACATCAAAACAATCATCCACCATGATCAAGTAGGCTTCATCCCAGGCATGCAGGGATGGTTTAATATACGGAAAACCATCAACGTGATCCATTATATAAACAAACTGAAAGAACAGAACCACATGATTATTTCATTAGATGCTGAGAAAGCATTTGACAAAATTCAACACCCCTTCATGATAAAAGTCCTGGAAAGAATAGGAATTCAAGGCCCATACCTAAACATAGTAAAAGCCATATACAGCAAACCAGTTGCTAACATTAAACTAAATGGAGAGAAACTTGAAGCAATCCCACTAAAATCAGGGACTAGACAAGGCTGCCCACTCTCTCCCTACTTATTCAATATAGTTCTTGAAGTTCTAGCCAGAGCAATCAGAAAACAAAAGGAGATCAAAGGGATACAGATCGGAAAAGAAGAGGTCAAAATATCACTATCTGCAGATGACATGATAGTATATTTAACTGATCCCAAAAGTTCCACCAGAGAACTACTAAAGCTGATAAACAACTTCAGCAAAGTGGCTGGGTATAAAATTAACTCAAATAAATCAGTTGCCTTCCTCTATACAAAAGAGAAACAAGCCGAGAAAGAAATTAGGGAAACGACACCCTTCATAATAGACCCAAATAATATAAAGTACCTCGGTGTGACTTTAACCAAGCAAGTAAAAGATCTGTACAATAAGAACTTCAAGACACTGAGGAAAGAAATTGAAGAAGACCTCAGAAGATGGAAAGATCTCCCATGCTCATGGATTGGCAGGATTAATATAGTAAAAATGGCCATTTTACCAAAAGCAATCTACAGATTCAATGCAATCCCCATCAAAATACCAATCCAATTCTTCAAAGAGTTAGACAGAACAATTTGCAAATTCATCTGGAATAACAAAAAACCCAGGATAGCTAAAGCTATCCTCAACAATAAAAGGACTTCAGGGGGAATCACTATCCCAGAACTCAAGCAGTATTACAGAGCAATAGTGATAAAAACTGCATGGTATTGGTACAGAGACAGACAGATAGACCAATGGAATAGAATTGAAGACCCAGAAATGAACCCACACACCTATGGTCACTTGATTTTTGACAAAGGAGCCAAAACCATCCAATGGAAAAAAGATAGCATTTTCAGCAAATGGTGCTGGTTCAACTGGAGAGCAACATGTAGAAGAATGCAGATCGATCCATGCTTATCACCCTGTACAAAGCTTAAGTCCAAGTGGATCAAGGACCTCCACATCAAACCAGACACACTCAAACTAATAGAAGAAAAACTAGGGAAACATCTGGAACACATGGGCACTGGAAAAAATTTCCTGAACAAAACACCAATGGCTCATGCTCTAAGATCAAGAATCGACAAATGGGATCTCATAAAACTGCAAAGCTTCTGTAAGGCAAAGGACACTGTGGTTAGGACAAAACAGCAACCAACAGATTGGGAAAAGATCTTTACCAATCCTACAACAGATAGAGGCCTTATATCCAAAATATACAAAGAACTCAAGAAGTTAGACCGCAGGGAAACAAATAACCCTATTAAAAATGGGGTTCAGAGCTAAACAAAGAATTCACAGCTGAGGAATGCCGAATGGCTGCGAAACACCTAAAGAAATGTTCAACATCTTTAGTCATAAGGGAAATGCAAATCAAAACAACCCTGAGATTTCACCTCACACCAGTGCGATTGGCTAAGATCAAAAACTCAGGTGACAGCAGATGCTAGCGAGGATGTGGAGAAAGAGGAACACTCCTCCATTGTTGGTGGGATTGCAGACTGGTAAAACCATTCTGGAAATCAGTCTGGAGGTTCCTCAGAAAATTGGACATTGAACTGCCTGAGGATCCAGCTATACCTCTCTTGGGCATATACCCAAAAGATGCCTCAACATATAAAAGAGACACGTGCTCCACTATGTTCATCGCAGCCTTATTTATAATAGCCAGAAAATGGAAAGAACCCAGATGCCCTTCAACAGAGGAATGGATACAGAAAATGTGGTACATCTATACAATGGAATATTACTCAGCTATCAAAAACAACGAGTTTATGAAATTCGTAGGCAAATGTTTGGAACTGGAAAATATCATCCTGAGTGAGCTAACCCAATCACAGAAAGACATACATGGTATGCACTCATTGATAAGTGGCTATTAGCCCAAATGCTTGAATTACCCTAGATCCCTAGAACAAACGAAACTCAAGACGGATGATCAAAATGTGAATGCTTCACTCCTTCTTTAAATGAGGAAAAAGAATACCCTTGGCAGGGAAGGGAGAGGCAAAGATTAAAACAGAGACTTAAGGAACACCCATTCAGAGCCTGCCCCACATGTGGCCCATACATATACAGCCACCCAATTAGACAAGATGGATGAAGCAAAGAAGTGCAGACCGACAGGAGCCGGATGTAGATCGCTCCTGAGAGACACAGCCAGAATACAGCAAATACAGAGGCGAATGCCAGCAGCAAACCACTGAACTGAGAATAGGTCCTCTATTGAAGGAATCAGAGAAAGAACTGGAAGAGCTTGAAGGGGCTCGAGACCCCAAAAGTACAACAATGCCAAGCAAGCAGAGCTTCCAGGGACTAAGCCACTACCTAAAGACTATACATGGACTGACCCTGGACTCTGACCTCATAGGTAGCAATGAATATCCTAGTAAGAGCACCAGTGGAAGGGGAAGCCCTGGGTCCTGCTAAGAACCAGTGAACTAGTCTATGGGGGGAGGGCGGCAATGGGGGGAGGGTTGGGAGGGGAACACCCATAAGGAAGGGGAGGGGGGAGGGGGATGTTTGCCCGGAAACCGGGAAAGGGAATAACACTCGAAATGTATATAAGAAATACTCAAGTTAATAAAAAAAAAACACACACACACAAAAAAAAGATTTATTCATTTATTGTATATAAGTACACTGTAGCTGTCTTTAGACATACCAGAAAAGGGCACCAGATCTCATAGATGGTTGCGCGCCACCATGTGGTTGCTGGGAAGAACAGTCAGGGCTTTTAACCGCTGAGCAATTTCTGTAGCCCCTGACATCTCGTTTCTTAGTTCTTAATATATTTGGGCTATTAACCCTCTTTCAGATGAATAGTTGATAAAAATGTTTTCCCATTCTGTAGACTGTCACTTGACCAAATGACAGTGTCCATTGCCTTAGAGAAGCTTTTCAGTTTCTGAGATCCCATTTGCTTTTTGTTTTGTTTTGTTTTGTTTGTTTGTTTTGAGTTAATTTTTTATTTTATTGGATTTTTAAATTTACATTTCAAATGTTATTCCCTTTTCTAGTTTCCCCTACAGAAATTTGCTATCTTCTCCTTGTTTTATGAGGGCGCTTCCCCTTCCACCCACCCATTCCTTCCTACCTCCCAGCCCTGACTTTGCCCTACTCTTGGGCATCAAGCCTTGAAAGGACCAAGAGCTTCTCTTCTCCCATCGATGCCTGACAAGGCCATCCTCTGCTACATATGTGGCTAGAACCATAGGTCCATCCCGGTGTACTCTTGGGGTGGGGGTTTAATCCCTGGGAGATCAGGGAGGGGGTCTTTATGGTTGATATTGTTGTCCTTCTTACGAGGTTGCAAACCCCTTCAGCTCCTTCAGTTCTTTCTCTAACTCCTCCATTGGGACCACGTTCTCAGTTCAATGGTTGGCTGCAAATATCAGCCCCTGTATTTCTCAGGCTCTGGCAGAGCCTCTCAGGAGATATCTATATCAGATTCCTGTCAGCATGCACTTCTTGGTATCAGCAATATTGTCTGGGTTTGGTGGCTATATATATGATGGATCCCCAGATGGGGCAGTCTCTGGACCGCCTTTCCTTCAGTTTCTGCTCCACACTTTGACTCCATATTTCCTCTGGTGAGTGTTTTTGTCCCCCCTTCTAAGAAGGACTGAAACATCCACACTTTGGTCCTCCTTATTGAGCTTCACATGGTCTGTGAATTGTATCTTGGATATTCTGAGCCTTTGGGATAATCTCCACTTATCAGTAAGATAAGTCCTTTTGTGATTGAGTTACTTCACTCAGGATGATATTTTCTAGTTCCACCTATTTGCCTATGAATTTCATGAAGTCATTGTTTTTAATAGTTGAGTAGTACTCCATTGTGTAATTGTACCACAATTTCTGTATCCATTCCTCTGTTGAAGGACATCTGGGTTCTTTCCAGCTTCTGGCTATTATAAATAAGGCTGCTATGAACATAGTGGAGCATGTGTCTTTGATGTATGTTAGAGCATCTTTTGGGTATATGCCCAAGAGAGGTATAGCTGGGTCCTCAGGTAGTACTATGTCCACTTTTCTTAGGAAACTTCAGACTGATTTCCAGAGTGGTTGTACCAGCTTGCAATCCCACCAACAATGGAGGAGTGTTCCTCTTTCTCCACATCCTCACCAGCATCTGTTGTCACCTGAGTTTTTGATCTTACCCATTCTGATTGGTGTGAGGTGGAATCTTGGGTCGTGTTGATTTGCATTTCCCTGATGACTAAGGAGGTTGACCATTTCTTCAGGTGCTTCTCGGCCATTCAATATTCCTCAGTTGAGAATTCTGTGTTTAGCTCTGTACCCCACTTTTTTTTTTGGTTCTTTTTTTCGGAGCTGGGGACCGAACCCAGGGCCTTGCGCTTCCTAGGCAAGCGCTCTACCACTGAGCTAAATCCCCAACCCCTGTACCCCACTTTTAAATAGGGTTATTTGTTTCTCTGGAGTCGATCTTCTTAAATTCTTTGTATAGACTGGATATTAGCCCTCTATTGGATGAGGTATTGGTAAAGATCTTTTCCCAATCTATTGGTTATCATTTTTCCTAATGACATTGTCCTTTGCATTACAGAAGCTTTGCAATTTTATGAGGTCCCATTTGTTGATTCATGATCTTAGAGCATAAGTCATTGGTGTTCTGTTCAGGAAATTTTCCTTATGCCCATGTGTTTGAGGCTTTTCCCCACTTTCTCTTCTATTAGTTTGAGTGTATCTGGTTTTATGTGGAGGTTCTTGATCCACTTGGACTTGAGCTTTCTACAAGAAGATAAGAATGGATTGATTTGCATTTTTCTACATGCTGACCAGAAGTTGAACCAGCACCATTGTGAAAAATGCTCTCTTTTTTTCCCCATTTGATGGTTTAGCTCCTTTGCCAAAGATCAAGTGACCATGTATGTGTGAGTTCATTTCTGGGTCTTCAATTCTATTCCACTGAGCTACCTGCCTGTCTCTGTAGCAATACCATACAGTTTTTATCACTATTGCTCCGTAATTCAGGTTGAGGTCAATGACTCCCCCAGAAGTTCTTTATTGTTGAGAGTAGCTTTTACCATATACTGGGGTTTTGTTTTTGTTTTTGTTTTTGTTTTTTTGTTATTCTGAATGAATTTTCAAATTGCTCTTTTTAACTCTGTGAAGAATTGAGTTGGAATTTTGGTGAGGATTACATTGAAGTTGTACATTGCTTACAGCAAGATGGTCATTTTTACTATATTAATCCTGCCAGTCCATGAGCATGGGAGATCTTTTTATCTTCTGAGATCTTCTGCAACTTAATATTAGGAATGATGATATGTTCTACAGTTCTTTTATTATTCAGAATTGTTTTAGCTAACCTGGATTTTTTTTGTTTCCACACAACAATGAAAATTGTCCTTTCAAAATTTGTTGAGAATTGTGTTGGACTTTTGATGGAGATTGCATTGAATCTGTAGATGGCTTTTGGTGGGATAGCCATTTTTTACTGTGTTAATCCTACTGATCCGTGAATGTGGAATATCTTTTTATCTTCTAATCTTTTCAATTACTTGAAGTTTTTTTCATTTAATTTTTTTACTTCTTTGGCTAGAAGTATCCCACAATATTTTATATTATTTGGGGCTATTGTGAAAGATGTTTTTTTCTATGATTTCTTTTTCTCAGTGCTGGCATTTCCAGATAAGAGTGCTATGATTTTTTGTGTGTGAGAGTTAATTTTGTATCCTGCTGCTTTGCTTAAAGTATTTATCATCTGTAGGAGTTCCCGTGAAATTTTTGGGACTCTTACAAATAGTATCATATCATCTGCAAATAAATTCACTTTGGCTTCTTCCTTTCCAATTGTATCTCTTTGATCCTCAGTCTTGTTGCTCCACCTAAGACTTCAAGTACTATATTGGATAGGTATGCAAGGAGTACACAATTTGCTTTTCTTCTTGATTTTACTGGAATTATTTGAGTTTTTCCTCTATTTCGGTTGACATTGGATATGGGTTTGCTGTAAACTGCATTTATTATGTTAAGGTATTTCCCTTGTTTCTCTATATCTACAGATCTTTTATTGTGAAAGTGTTGGATTTGTAGTAAAGACTATTTGTGCATCCAATGAGATGAACTTGTGGTTTGGGTCTTTTACTTTGTTTATGTGGTGGATTATGTTAATTGATTTAAGTATGTGAACCATCTCTACATCTCTAGAATGAAAGTCTATCTGATCATGGTGAGTGATATTTTTGAAGTGTCTTTTAATTTGATTTTTAAGTATTTTATTGAGAACTTTAGCATTTGTTTTGTTATGGAAAATTGTTTTTTGATTCTCTTTCTTTGTTGAGAGATATCAATGACCAATGATTGTTGGTTATTATTATTTTATTCTCTCTCTCTCTCTCTCTCTCTCTCTCTCTCTCTCGTGTGTGTGTGTGTGTGTGTGTGTGTATGTGTGTGTGTGTATGCGTGTGTGTGTGTGTGTGTGTGTGTGTATGCGTGTGTGTATACTTCCTTTCTTTTGACTTTGCTCGTATGGGATTATTTATTTCCTATGTTTTCTTGGTTGTACTTAAGCTTAGTTAACATCTTTGGGTACTTTCAAGTTTTTATTTTATCCTGTTAATCAATTAATTTTAGGTGTATAGGGTCTCTCTCTCTCTCTCTCTCTCTCTCTCTCTCTCTGTGTGTGTGTGTAGTGCATGCATATTAGTATGCAGATTCTGTATCAATGCATGAATTTATGGAAACCAGAGAATTCCATTGAGGTCTTTCTCTATTGTTTTCTACCTTATTCTCTTTAGACCAAGTGTCTCAAGAAACCTGAAACTTGTTCTTTCATCTAGGCTTGTAGGCTAGTGTGCTTCCAGAGCCTGTCTATCTCTTTAGCCTCCCTCCCCATGCCAGTGTTAAAGGCACGTTAAGTCACGGTGGGTTTGTATGTATGTGCTAGAGTTTTGAACTTAGGTTGTCATGCTTGCACAGGCAGCAGTCATACCCACTGAGCCGTCGCCCTGGTCCTCTCACCTGACTGATAGTCTTTGAAATGTTACATACCAGATTATCATCTTCCAATAATTAAAAAAGGCTCTATATATCTGTGCTTGGTTGCTAGACATGTAAATAAACTGAAGTTGAACATAATAAATGATAAACGACATGGAATGAAGCTACAAGGTTAAATCCTATACTCCTTCCACAGCCTGACAATAGTGAATCATATTTTACAATACACTGAATTCCTTGTGTGTGGTCAACACTTTTGTAATCATCATCGGAAACCCCCTTAGACAGTAACCATTACAGACTGAAAACTCAAGATGCTGTCAGAAATGTTTAAGCACAAATGAGTTATTTCTGTTATACAGAAGTACTGTCAGTAAAGGCCATGCAAAACTTCTACAAACCCTGAAAACATATGTATAATACTGGGAATGTTTTGCTGCAAGTCCAGTATGGTCTCTGCTCTGAGTAGCACTTTGCAATTTGGCCAGTGGAGGGCAGCCACAGAGCAGCTCCGGGATTTTAGCAACTCCGGGCTCTGGTAGGAACCTTTTGCAAGTATAAAATCCTGTGCATTATTATTATGTCATTTCTGAGTTCTGGATTCACGTTCTTATTACATCCATCCTTTCATTTCTGACGTGCTTATTCCCATTCAATTGTTCAGGATCTGAAATTTGTTTAGTTGTTGTTATTAGCAAGATCATCTTAAATTTAATGTAGCCTGACATATTTTTAAAACACCCCTCAAAAAGCAAAGAATTACAATTTCCTCTGTGCCTTTGAACAGTCAGAATACAATCTAGATGTATTGAATGAAGGCTGGATTAGCAAGAGCACAAATAGGAGATGTCCAATGACGAAAACATAAGTAAGCCTCATTTAGAATTACATTGGAAAAGCCAAACTCTTGGTTTTAATTTCCCAATTACTCATCTATTAAATTCCTCCTGAGACATACCAGGACACAAATGCCCTTCAGGGGCAGAATTTCTGGTACTTTCAGAGAAAAATTGTACATAAATAGGCATTTTGGCAGCCTGGGGTCTCCAGTAATTCTTCGTTCACATCCGTCAACCCCCAGGATGCAGTGAATCATATAAGTTTCAGAATCAAGAACAAATGAAGATGCAGTGGAGTTCAGCTTTTTAAAAAATGGGGGAAAGTTCAAAATAATATTTCCAGCCTTTTTTTTGTATTGTAATTGCACACTGGTTGGCATGGAAATCAAACAATGCAGCATTAATATTCAGTCCAGCAAGCATCTCACTGCCACTGTGCCCAGCCCTGTGCCCCAGTTTTGATGCCTGACCTTGGTGGGTGAAGGGAACTGAGTAAGACTAGGGCCATCATGGAGTTGTGGCAGATATATTTTACACTTATAGAATGTGATAATCTTAACCCCTTTCTTCACCACTGGTCCTCATCCTCAAAGGGTGTGGTCCCTACATGCAAGCAGCACCAAGATTACTAAGCGTTTGTGAGGATTGCAAATTTGTTCTTTTCATGTGAAGCCCAGCACTGAGTTTTAAGAGGCCTTTAAGTGGGCCTGCTGGACCTTCAATCTTGATAACCTTACCATCTACTGCCCCAGGAGGTATGAATATATGGTTTTACATGGTGCACTTGGTGAAATAACTGGGCCACTGGCCCTTCCTGTGGTAGAGCCGCAGGGAGGGAGCAGAAATCATCTACTTCTCTATCCATCCACCTCTCCAAGGTGAGATCACTGAAATGTATTAACACCATTTGACCTAGTTCTCTGTACAGCATCCATCAACATAGCCCATGCCTTGTTTCTGTGATTTGATCTGGAAGCAAGGCACAGAACAGCAATCACATTCAAAGAAGCCTCTTGAGAACTTCTAGCAGAGGCAACAGATTGGCTTAGTGCTAGAGTTAAGACTGAGAGTCTCACCCTGCCCAAAACTCTGTTTTTTTTTTCTGATGGTGGTGTAAAGAGTTGTTCTTTTTTTCCCTGCAGTTTCCCCAAATTTGATTTTCCTGATTTCAGAAGTTGCAACATGATCCTTACAACAAAATTTGACAGTTAATAATGAGGAACACAAAACAAACAAGCTGCTCACATGTGGCTCACATGGCTCTTGCTTTTGCAAACATGTTTTAGAGCTGATGATGTAACCTAGCAGTAGGGAGCTTGCTAGTAAGGGGAAGGCCCTCTGCTCAATTCTTAGTGCTAAAGGGAAAAACACATTTCACACACTGATTTCTGAACTAGACATAGTTCTAAATGTTATACTATGTAATATACATTATATACTTATAATTTATCCTTCCATGCTTTGAGAATTTTTTTTGGGGGGGGGGTTGAACATTAAAATTCGTGCCTACCCTTCTCTGCCTGTCTCTTTCTGCCTAAGTGAAGTTTCTTTTCTATCTGTCTCAGTTGCTAGAAACCTTTCTTCTCCAGAGTACCATAGAGCTAACCATTTGGCCTTCTTACCTTATTCTTCCGGCTTCCTCACTATCTGTGTCATCTACAGCCACAACCACAAACACGCCTGATATCTTGTCCACACACTCTTGTCTCACATATGTTGTGAACAGCCAGTCTTATTCTCCTTCACCTCAGCGTCCTTGTGGGTAACAGTTAAATGTGTGACTCACATCTACCTGAAAACGTGATGCCGAACAAGCAACCCATGCTGACAATTCCGTGTCTCTTATATCCATCTTAACGTCTGAGTTTCTACCCATCTAAGAAGTGACTCAAATTCGCGTCATAGAACATTATGTACTCCATGCTATGCTAATTAATCCATTGATTTAACCCTCATATCTGTCATTTAAGAAAACATATCATGGAGCCATGTATGGTACTGCATTCCCCATAATAGCTATCCCCAGAGGCTAAAGCAGGAGGATCTCAACTTGGGGATCAATCTGGACTACATAGTGCATTCAAAGATAAGGATGTGTGATGAGAAACTGTGTTAAAATATGGCCAAGAAAAGGCATAGGCACACAAAGTTCATTCATGACTCAATGGAGCTAGAGAAGTTGAAGGGAAGTGAGTATGTGTGTTGGGTTTAGGAGTAAAAGGATACTGAAAATATAAAATTGTGGTGTTGGTTTAGATTTTTGTGGATATATTAAAACTATTGAGTTATAATTATTAAATGAGGAAATTGCAGGGAACATGGAGTATCTCTCCACATGGCTGCGATTCGAGGTACTCCATAAAAGCTAGAGAAAGGATGAGTTCGTTCCAATATTTTGACTTCAGTGTTGGTAGGTCTGTCTCCACAGCTATGAAAATTCACATAACAAAAGAGAAAGTTTGAAATGCTGAAAATCTTTGTGAAAAGCTCATAATCATTTCCCTCGAGCTTTTCTCATGAAGAGTGCCAAATCTTACTCTATCTCTGTGTAGACTTTATTTTTAAGTCTCAAATCATTTTCCTACAAAGGGGTGAAAGCATCATCAGTTTGATTTGACTGGAGACAAGAAAGACTTGGTTGCATATTTTAAAATCTGTTAAAGAAATGGAATAGTAGAGTGTTCTATTAAGCCCCACATAGCCTTGCCTATTATTATCAATGCTTAGGAACTATTGCTTATTAGCCTTGTTTTATGACCGAAATGACTAAATTGTGGACATTAAGCACAAGATCATTTTTCACATAGGAACAAAGCTACTTGATTCACAGCACTACCTCCTAAACACTGGGTTTTGCCTCTACTGGATAAATATTTTTTATAAGAATAAACATTCACCATGACCAAGACATGTTCCTTGTACGGACATGAAAAGGAATGTATTGGTGTGTCTTCCATAGTGGAAAAGAAAGAGGTGATGCTAAAGTACTGGAGTTGAATGGATTCAATCCATTAGCCTCTTAGAGGCTCACCCAACATGAGCTTTGTTCTTTGTAGCAAACCTAGAGGCATATGCTCTACCTGGAAGAACTCCTGTGGCCCAGCAACAATTGGTGGCAAGTGTCTGTATGACAGAGACTCTAGAGACACAGAGAACATTTAATTTGGTGAATAAATACAAGGCTTATATTTTGTCAACCACACAGGTATACTTGTATTTACACGAGATGCTTTCTAACCAAAAATTCAGTGTGGTGAATATTTTCTTATTCATAGCCCAGGTGTGGAAGCTTGACAAATGTCTATGAAATTTGAAAGGTTGGAGGAAACAGTATTGATAAGGAGAGATTAATTCCAAGGAATTGTCTGTATTTCCCTGGTCTCTCGGGGATAGATGGTGTTAACGGTGCTGTATGCTGCAGTTTGCATCACTCAGATAATTAATTCCATAGCCTTGGCTAAGTATTTCCTGGATGTCTAGTGTGATTTAGGCACTTGGCATAGAGTGTGCCATGAAGGAGACAGCTCTGATTTATCCTGACGTTTGCCTTCTAGAAGTAGAGGAAGAGAGACAGTAAGCAAGGCAAAGTAAACAAAGGCAGCATAGAAAAACTAGAGGTGATGAGTGCTAATGGGTTAGCTGAAAGGATTTGGCTTAGCAGAGGACTGCAGCAAACCCTCTGGGTGTATTTTGCTGATTCTAAAAGACAACTTGCCACTTACAATATATTGATTTTGCTACAGATGCCAGCCAGATTATGGTGAAGCATCTCCCATAGACTTTTTCTGGTCTTGTTTTTGAAGAAAAGTTCTAATTATGAAGCTTCCCCCAAAAGGACTATGTGGACTAGCGTGGTCTCAAACTCAGATCCTTCTGTATCTGTCAAAAACCTCCTGTGACACAGAGGCCACAAATAGCGAGAGAGAGAGAGAGAGAGAGAGAGAGAGAGAGAGAGAGAGAGAGAGAGAGAGAGAAATCTTTACAATTAGACAGTTTTATAGCTATACTAATCAGTGTCTGTGTAGAGCTTTATAGTATAGACTGAAACCCAAGGTATGCACACTGACAGACGTCACAGGATAAGGCTCTCCAGTGCTCTCAATACAGTGCCTGCTCAGCAGCTTCAACCACTTCCAAGCAGAGCCAGTCAAGTAACATAGCTTGGTTCGGTAATGCACTCATCCTGTCTCGCAAGATAAAATATGTTCATCCCCTCATCCAAGTGCATCTGGGGAGGATTTATTGTTGTAATTGGTTTTGAGTTTTCCATTAATCATTCATTTGTCTTTTAATCTTAAAACTACAGGTAAAACCAGGATAGACATAATGTGATCTTAGGTGAGTGTACTTCTAGGAAACAAAGGAAGAATGGTAGCAAGGGAATGTGGAAGATGAATTCTATCCAATTCCTGAGTATGAGGCTGTTGGTTAACTTCAGTTGACTTGGTGTGCTTGGTTTGATGATTTACAGTAGTCACTTTTCAGAAGGGCTTGTGTTGAGAAGGGAAAACTATAAACAGGGTATATTGTATGAGAAGAGAATCTATTTTCAACAAAGTGATACAAAGAGAGAATTAGACAAAATGCCATAATGATGAAATTAATTAATTCATTAATAAAGACATGAAGTTGGGTGAGGAGAAGGTAGGGTGAATCTAGAAGGTGTTGTAGAGGAGAAATAATATGATCAAAGTAGGTTACATTAAAAACTTAAATGAAAGATTTTAAAGAAAAGGAAGAAAAGATTTGGTTCTCAGAGGTAAGCCAAGGCTGCACATCTCTGTAACCTGGTTTGTGTCTCCTCTCTACCACTGCATGAAGGAGAACTCTTCAGAGAGAAGGCTTTCAAGTAAGCCCCAAGAGACACCCTTTGCTCCCTCAGGATGAGGACACTCTGGAATTTGTCACATTGTTCAGTTTCACTGCACAGGAAGCTGTGACTGATTGCATTTTAGTTCCATTTTCATTTTTCTGTTTCTTGTTTTTAAACAAAATGTTCTTTCAAAGTGATCAGATCAGGCTCAGAGAAATATAGTTCATGTACAAAACCAGAGTTCAGACCTCCAAAATCCCAGTTTTATAAAAAGGCAGTCAGAGAAGGCCCCAACCTTAGAAGTAGTTGGCCAACACAAAATAGACTCCAACAATTTTTTAAAATGTTTTTTCTAACTTTGCTTTATTTGTTGTTTGTTTATTTAATGTTCTTTTGTTTAATTTTGTTGGTTTATGGTTGTTTTTTTGAGAAAGAGAAATACAGAGCAGTTGGGTGGGGAAGGAGGCTGGAATACTCTGGGAAGAGATGGGGGTGGGGAAAGAATGCGACCAAAATGTATTACATTAAAAACAAATGTAAAGTCAATGAACAAAAATGACAGTAGGCATGGGAGCTGCCTGTCACCCGAGTTATTCAGCTCTGTTTTCTCCTAGCTGGGTTTTGGTCCTTCATGCATATTTATGGATGGTGTATGTGTGTACATATGTAAATTCATATGTGCACTCATGTTAGTGGGACATGAGGTGCCTCTGCCAGAGGGTAGCAGGGAAGCAGAGGAAGACAGAAGGAAGGATGGGGAAGAATAGGAAATACCCTTTAAAGGCACCTCCCTAACAACTCGCTTCCTCCAATTAGGGTCTACCTTTTTCATTTTCTATTTCCTTTTAACAGCCCCCTCAAATATGACTTCATCATTAATGATGTCAAACTACTTACCATCCCAGACACTTTCCCAAAGCTCCACATTGGGTACCATGTTGTCAACACAGTCTTTTGGGGGTTCACTTCATATGCAAAGTGGAGCAGCTGGTGTCATAGAGCACCAAGGAAGTACCTCTTTCTTTGGCTACAGTTGCTTTGTAATTCTGCCTCTTACTGGCACAGCATATGCAAAATTAATTATGTTTGGCAATTCCCTGGGCAGCCAGGCAGTCCTAGATTTTGTTCATTCTCTCTTTTCTTTAACATAGCTTTAACTAAGAATGGAAATGTACCAAAATGATATGTAGGCACTGCCTTTAATTAATCACGCTTGCGCCCAGCATCTGGAAAGTATAATAGAACATCTGCTTTGTATAGAGACACCTAAGAATTATTAAAACCTGCGACTTTATTTCTTTTTATAGTGTAAGTATCATGCGCTAGCTATTCTTTAACACAAATGATTTCAAGATAAATTTAGCAAAAAAACAAAAAAAAAACAAAAAACAAAAAAACCCCAACTCTATTGGAGTATATTAAATGAAACTACCCAGGCCTACAAGTAAGTCTTATTTTTTTAATTAAAGTATATTCATTCCATGATCTGCCTTGAAAAGGGTATGGAGAGTAGTGTTAGATAGTTGGAGAGTGTTAAACAAAAATTAGTCATTTGTGAATTAAAGAGGATTCAACAGAGACTTTGAAAACATAGATAGGAAGGGAAGGCAGAGAATATAATCTCTTCTAGTCAAACATGTTCTAAGTTTTGCTTTACTCCAAAGGCAATTTGACAGCATACACTTTTAAGGTCTGTTATATTACCTTGTGTACTCTAGAAGTGTGTATTTCTTACTTTCCCATCTTTTCACCCTTTAGAGTGAAGTTCAAGCACAGTGTCATAAAGTAATTGTTTATTTTCATAAATTATCAGTGACTAAGAGTATGAGTATTTGTCTTTCCCACAAATCACTGTATTGGCTAACAAAATTTACTTTACAGCTCACATGAATATTTGTGCATATTAGAGATATTAAATGAAGGCCCCTCCCAAAAAGTAGTAAATCTTATTTTAAGGAATACAAGCTCTTAAATGTTTTCTGTATGGTATTTGCGAGTTGGGAAGAGTAGATGGAAAAATAATTGCATTTTAATAATACAGAAAATAATTTAATTAGTAATGAGCACATAACAATATTTGAATACATCTGGAATTGTGTGATTTTCAAATAGCTAATATTAAAGAATCAGTTCTTTTATTTATTTTTTTTGTTAAAAATACAAGCATTTTCTCTCATCCATCACCAGCGCAATTTCCCCTTTCTCCACTTCTCTTATCCTCTCTCTATCCAAGATCCACTCCCCTTCTGTTTCCTAAGCAGATTTCCAAGAGATAACAACCAAACATGACAAGACAAGATACTTCTGGGCATATACCCAAAAGATGCTCCAACATATAACAAAGACACATGCTCCATTAAGCTCATAGCAGTCTTATTTATAATAGCCAGAAGCTGGAAAGAATCCAGATGTCCCTCAACAGAAGAATGGATACAGAAAATGTTGGACATTTGCACAATGGAGTACTACTCAGGTATTAAAACAATGACTACATGAAATTCTTAGGCAAATGAATGGAACTAGAAAATATCATCTTGAGAGAGGTAACCCAGTCACAAAAGAACACAAATGGTACGCACTCACTGAGAAGTAGATATTAGCCCAAAAGCTTGGAATACTTAAGAAAAAATTCACAGATTATATGAAGCCCAAGAAGAAGGAAGACCAAAGTATGGACGCTTCATTCCTTCTTAGAAGGGGGAACAAAATACTCATGGGAGGAAATACAGGTACAAAGAGTGGAGCAGAGACTGAAGGAAAGATCATCCAGAGATTGCCCGACCTGGGAATCCATCCCGTATGCTGCCACCAAACCCAGTCACTATTGCTGATGCCAAGAAGTACTTGCTGACAGGAGCAAGAAGGAGCTGTTTCCTGACAGGCTCTGCCAGAGCTCTACTGATACAGATGAGGATGGTTGCAGCTAACCATTGGACTGATCAAGGGGACCTCAATGGAGGAGTTAGAGAAAAGACTGAAGGAGTTGAAGGAGTTTGCAATCACAAAGGAAGAACAACAATATCAACCAATCATACACCACCAGAGCACCCAGGGACTAAACCCGCAACCAATGAGTACACCTGGAGACCATGTATGTAGCAGAGGATGGCATTGTCCAGCATCAATAGGAGGTCATGTGAAGGCTTATTTCCTCAATATAGGGTAATGTGAGGGCGCTGAGTTTGGAGTGGTTGGTTGGGAGTGGGAGCATCCTCATAGACTCAGGGGAAGAGGGAAGGGGTATGGAAGAGGGGGAAAGGGGAATAACATTTAAAATGTAAACACATAAAATATCAAAGAAAAATAAAATACATGTATAAAAGAATATGTGGTATATATTACACAGTGGAGTACTATGCAGTGATTAAAAACAATGACTTCATTGAAATTTACAGTCAAATGGAACTAGAAAATATCATCCTGAGTGAGGTAACCCAGACACAAAGGAAAACACATGGAATGCACTCACTAATAAGTGGATATTAGCCCCAAAGCCCACAATGCCCATTATACAATACACAGAACATATGGAGCATAGAAGGAAGACCATGGTGTGGATGCTTCAGTCCTGCATTGAGAGGGAAATAGGATGATTGTAGGAGGTGGAGGGAAAGGGATACAGGGGAGGGAGAAATGAGGGGGATAAAATAAGGGTGGCAGCATCAGGATCTGGTGGAGATGTAAGAGAGGTATAGAGGGCCAGGAAATCGAACAAAAACAAGTAGCAGTGAGGATGGGGAATTGGGGATAGCCACCAGAGGGTCCTAGACACCAGGGAAACGAGAGGCTTTCAAGACCCAACAGGGCTGATTTTAGCCAAGAAGTGGAGATTAAACCTGTGGAAACCTTCTCCAGCAGATAGGCACGGCCCCTGGGAGGGGATGGGAACACCCACCTATCTCAGTTTTTAACCCAGAAATGTTCCTGTCCAAAGGAAGAACAGGGACCAAAAAAATGAAACAGAGACTGAAGGAAGGGCCAACCAGGGACTGCCCCACCTGGAGATCCATCATGTCTGCAGACACCAAACCGAACACTGCTGTTGTGGTCAAGAGGTGCTTACTGAAAGGAACCTAGTATGGCAGGTCCTGAGGAAGTCCGGCCAGCAACTGACCAATACAGATGTGAATACTTGGATCCAACCATTACAATGAGCTCAGGGCACCTGGCTGGGGGTCTGGTGGAAAGTCAGGAGGAGCAGAAGGGATTGCAACCCCATTGGAAGAACAACATAGGCTAGTCTGACCTCTCAGTTCTCCCAGAGTTTAGACTATCAACCAAGAAGTGTACCTGGAGGGATCCATGGCTACAGATACATATACAGATACAGAGAAGGGCCTTGCCTGACAGCAACCGGAGGGGAGCCTTGGTCCTGGGGAGGCTTGATGCCTCAGCATAGGGGGATGCTGGAGGGGTGGGGTGGGTGAGTGTGTGTGGGTAGGGGAACACCCTCTTACAGGCAAAAAGGACGGGGGAGGGCGTATATGGGATGGGGGGCTGTTGGAACGGTAACCGGAAAGTGGGATATCATATGGGATGTAAACGAATGAAATGATTAATTTTTGAAAAGGAAAAAAAAAAGACAAGATACAATAAGACAAGGCAAAAGCCCCCCATCCCCTTACAGGCTATTACAAGGCAATCCAATAGGAGGAAAAGAGTTCCAGAAGCAGGCAAAAGAATCAGAAACACATTACTTCCTCTGTCATGAGTTCCACAAAATCCCCAAGCTAGCCACTATAACACATAGGCAAAGGACCTGGTGCAGACCCAGTCAGGCCCCATGCCTGCCACTTTGGTGTGTGTGAATCCATGTGAGTTCTGCTTTGTTGATCACTGGGCCATTTTCTCCTGGTGTCCTCCATCTATTCTGACTCGATGCTGTTCACTGAGCTCCAAGAGGAGAGGGAACAGATGGGAGACATTCGATTTAGACTCTATTTTCACATAATGTCTGTCTCTGGGTCTCTGTATCTGCTCCCATCTGCTGCCAGAGGAAGCCTCTCTGATGATGACTGGACAAGGCACCAATCTATGAGTATGGCGGAATATCACCAGGAATCACCGCCAGTAGTTTATTCTACTTTAGAGGTAAAGGCTAATTTCCAGACATTACTGAGTTTCTTCATACACATGGATTGTTCACATTAAGCTTCTAAGAAATAAAAGACTAGAACAGAAGTGTACAGGGGATCATCAGGGATACCAGGAGCTTTAGAAAGAGCAACTTCAAAATTCATTGGCTGCAAAGGACATTGGCACATAGCAACCAATGTCATAGTGTAGATGACAGCTCTTTCACTGTTTCCTGGGCTCTGCTAATTGTTTGGTTCCTCACCTTCTGGTCCTCTGGATACAGCTACTGTCCTTATTATAGAGGTGAATAAGCTGAGCTTGGTGAGGTTAATCCGCTAGGCCACATAGTGGATAAGTTGTAGTTCATAGTCTATTCTAACTATGTTGAAATTTTCAAAAATTTTGCCTTTCTCCATTTATTTTCTTGAATATTGGTTCATATTGTCTTTCAAAACATTTAATATAGCAAATGTTGGAGAACACACGTGACAGAAATGGTTTTTCTTGGGAACATGGTGTAGATAAAATGCATGTATAGGTATGATATATTAAATATAGGATATATATGGTACACATATATAAACATATATATACATACATACATGCATACATGTATGTATATATTCCATTTATCTATTTATCTATCTATCTCTGTATATCTCTATAATCGATCTCTATAAATCTAATGGGATTTAAACAGACACATCTGGTTACAAAACTTCTTGTTCAAAGAACATCATACTATACCTTTAGTATTATGCATCCATGAACATAAGTAGGGATATCTTGAGACTGACCTGGAAGACATTCCTACTCTAGCTTTAAGAAAAAGTTAGAGTGTGTCTTTGTCCATCTTGTTATGGGGAAGGGGGCAAAAATATGTCATGGCACTTATGTAGCGGTCAGAGAATAATTGTGTGTATTTATCTTTCTCCTGCCACTTTTACATGTGTTGTTTAGATCAAATTTATATCATCAGACTTACAAGGTGAGCAATATCAATTTGTAATCCAGTGTTTTGTAAACTTGACAGAAACTAGGGTCATCTGCAAAAAAGAAACCCCAATTGAAAAAAAAAACTATCTCGATCAGATCAGTCTGTTGGCATATTTTTGAGGCATTTTCTTGACTAATGATTGATGGGCAGGTAGTCCTGGTTTATAAAAAGCAGGCTGAGAAAGCTATTGAGAGCAAATCAGTAAACAGTTCCCCCATGGCTTCTGCTCCAGTTTCTACCTCCAGGTTCTTGATTTAAATACCTGCTCTGACTTTTCTCAGTGATGCACTGTGACCTAGGATGTGTGCATTAAACAAACCCTTTCCTTTCCACAAGTTGGCTTAGTCTGGATTTTACCACAGCAACAGAAAAGCAAACCGGGACACAGGACAAACACTTTTAAATGCTGAGCCTTCACTCCAGCCCACACTGGCTTCTTTCAGTTGAGTTTTGAAGTTGTTATTTTAGACAAAAGAATTTGATTTGAAGTAATCTGTGGCCATAATCTTTTCTGAAAAATGATACTGAAGAATTAGAAGCAGAGAGAGAATTGAGAAGATCCAGGCTTGCTGCTTTTAAATAAGCACATTCACTCACTCCCTACCTAGGCAGTCCTCCCGTGACCCACACACCTCTCAGTAGGCTCCATCTCTTCAGTGTTCTATGATCTCCAATGTTATCGTCCTGGGGACTAAGAGGCTTCCAGTACTTGGATGTTTAGGGGAACGTTTAAACCAAACCATATGCAAATTACAACACCAGCCCAACTTATCTTCTCTTTCCCATACCTTCCCATATACCTGAGCCAAATCCAAGCTCTTTGCAATTCTGAGAGCAAGCCACAATGTTTTTATTTTTGACTACACTGATCTGTCTGCCTGACAGCCTTTCTTGCCTGCGAGGACAGAATTGAAAACATACAGTTTTCTGGGATAAAATGTTGTACAAGATACCTTTTGGGGGTGGAAATGCATTCAAAAATAATCACTTTGCCACTAGCCTTTTTATTGTATCAGCAATCTTGGCATTGTGCAAAGCAATTTTTCAATTTTCTGTGTCTTTCAGGATTTTCCAATTATTTTCAAATTCTTCGGTGTTTCTTTTTTTCTTTTAATGAAAATTGTGTTTTGAATGAAATATAAAATAGAAAATACATTTTGACTCTTTGTGAAGTTTTGGCAAACTGTTCAGCCAAACTGTTTCTTTTCTTTTCTTATTTTCAATGCTATAAAAGGGAGACCTGTTATTTATTTTGTTAGAAACTCCCTGCTCCCATCTTCTCTCTTCTTCCAGTTGTCCTTCAAGTCTCTGTTTAAAAAAAGCAGTATTCTTAGGAGTCAGTGGGGTGGCTAAGTGTGTGAAGGTGCTCCAGCCAGTCAGACTTGACAGTCTCAGATCAATCACCCGGACTCAGACGGTAGAGAGGAAGAACCATCTCTTCCCAGTTGTCTTTAGATTTCTCCCCCATCCTCTACTTACAAATGAAGAAAAATCAGTGTTCCTGAGATGCTCCTCATGACATTAGGTTATTGGCTTTGTGTTTATATTTTTGTGGATGGTCCATTTCTATAGGGTACAAATCAAAGTCTACCCTGATATCTTTGAATGGTACATGCAATAATAGTATTTAAAGACACATGTACTGGAAACAGAGAGTTTGGGTTTAAATCCCAGCTCTGACACTGAGCGGTTGCATGAACTTCCGACTCAACTTCCCTTCCTTGTTTTTTTTTGGGGGGGGGGAGGGGGTGTAAAATAAGGCTAAAATTAATAATGACATTACCCTGCTATTTTGAGAATGGGATGAAGGAATGTATGTGTGCACTTTACACAGAGCCCTGGCACACTGAAGGAATCCTATTTCTATCTAGTTCATATTTATTTTTAATTATTTAATGTTTATCTTTCTTTTTGCACATAAGCTCCATTTGGGTAGGGGTGATGTCTCTCAACTGAGTTGGGACCCTCTGTGAACCACTGCACCTGAAAGATAATTACCTATGTGAGTGAATGAATGAAGTAATACCACAGCAACAGGAGTGAACTTAATGAATTTAGCCACAAAAGCACATTTGGTGTTTTAATTAGGCCCTAAAATTACGATTTTAAATTGTCTGTTGTACTTAAAGAAACCCTAGAAAACTGTGAAGACAAATTTCCTTGGAGATTTGACATTGATTGAAAATGGAAACAATGTAATGAGGCAGCTGTCTGTCCCAGTGAGAAAAGTCACCTGTTTGAATTGCAAACTGTATTGAATTGCATTGAATTTCAACCTGTGTTGGCTCCACCCAGAGGTTTCTGATACAAACATCCTGTTCGATCTGTTGACACCCTGGAGTCAAAACCTTCCTGAAGAAGAGCTGGGATTTTATGTTTCTGATTTTGAAGAGAAGAGTACATTGCCCGAAGTCCTCAGTGTTGAAATGGTGGCTGCTACACGGAACTGGTGTTTCAAACTTGCCCACTGTACCTGCCACTGAGGGTGCATGAGTATTTCAAGATTGTTAGTCGAGTTGTTTCATGTGCCCCTAAAGTCAAATAGTCTTTACTCCTTTGGTTTCTTTCATTGTAAAAATTCAAGAACAGTTTTACACTTGAGAGAACACAAAGTGTCAATCCCTACATTCTAATACATATGCACAGTTGAAATGTAAGTAAAGAAAATATCCAGTGAAAAAGTTTCCATGTAACAGTGAAAGTAGCTCTGTATCCTGATCTATCTCTTGTTTTTCTGGTCCATCTCAATACAAACAATGAAGTCTAAGATTATTGTTCTAAACCACAAGCCAGTTCTTAATGAATACTCAACTTATATTTTATTCTATTTTTCTTCTAAGTAGTTATTTTCACATTAAGGGAAGATTTATTTTCCTTTAAAATCTATATTATTTTAAAAATAAGCCACGTGGGATATGAAGGAATATCACTTTGGCAATTGGCATTGCATCACGGGCTGAATCTTATGCCAAATCTGATCCATGCAAGCAGCAGCTATGGTCAGCCAGTCCTTGGTCTATTTTGAATTTCATACCCAGCCAGCTTAAGTCTGACAGACTTAATTCATTAATTCAAGAAAGCTTGCTCTGTTTTCCACATGTGCCAGAAATTACCATGGTTCACTGAGATGGCTGAAAGAAAGTTAGCTAAATAAACCTTTCTGAATCAGAGAGATGAATTGCCTTGGTGGTGACAGGAACTGATGATACATTAAATGTCACCCATTTGTCGTGATAAAAGGCGTCTAATGAAAACGTTTCTACTCTCCTTGCAAGTTCTTATTGTTTAAACAACAGGCCATGGGCATAAAAAAACAAAACAAAACAAAAACGTGCTGTACCCCTTTGTACTTGACAGAAAGACCAAGTGCACGGATGGTTTGTATTATCTGAGGATGTCCTTGTTAAGAGCATAATGATGGGCTCTCCAGTTGGTTTTCAGTTTACAAGTTTTGACTTGCTATTGTCTTCGCTGAGGTTGTCATAACAACACACCAGAATTGAGTGATGTAAACAACAGAAGATTATTTTCTCTATTTTCTCGTACTTTTGGAGGCTACAAGTGCAAGGTCAAGGTGTCCATAAGGGTTGGTTTCCTGGTGCCTTTTTTCTTAGCTTGTAGAAGACACATCTTTAGAGATGACTAGTCATAGGACTGTCCTGTGCATGGGCGAGCCTGCGGGGTCTCTTTGTGTGCTGGACAGTTTTTTTTCTTCTAAGAAAGATCAACCAGGCTGAAGTAAGGCACAGGCTAAGAACCCACTTTAACCTAATTATCCCTTTTAATACCTTATTTCAGGCACTTCTAAGGTCCCGATGCTGAAAGTGAATATGGGACAAGAGGCAAAACTGAGTCAAAAACAGTAGGAGATTCTTTTATTTCCAAATACTGACATTTACAATTTCTAGTAACAAAAGCTGTAAGGCAGCATAACTTTTCCAAATATGATCACTGACCCTCTCATCTTAAGCTGTAAAAGCAGTTTTATCTTGAAATCACTACTTACTTTGCACTATGTGTTTGAAGGTGGATTAAAGATGGCATTGAGAAGGCAGGTTCCTGACAGGATTACAAATGGAACTAATATATATCAACCTGAATATCTTCTAATACATTTGTCCCCAGGCAGTCTGCAAAGATTCAAGGAGTCATGCTTACTTATGTCCCTATACTAAGACAGTGCCAGGCATAAAAAAGGCACTCATAAGTAATAACCTCATTTGCTAAATTAATGGTAAATGGTTTTTTTTCAAAATATGTTATTGGCTATCTTAAAGCAAGGACAGAATACTCTTCAGAAGTACCTAGCAAAGTATTACAAACATGCTCTATATGCTGGACTTTTGGAGGGATATTTTTATTGTATTGAGACAGAGTTTTGCCGCACAAAATAAGCCATCTTTGAACTGGTAATTGTGATTTCCTTTGATTTTGAGATTATAATATAATTACATCATTGAGATTATAATATAATTACTCTCTATTTCCTCCATGCAAACCATCTGTTATATCATATCTTGTTTTCTTTCAAATTCATTGCCGTGAAGGGAATACACAAATATACATATATGCATATATTCCTAAACATAACCTGCTCAGCCTATATAATGTTACTCTCATGTATGTTTTCAGTACTAGCCAATTGGAAAACCTATTTACCCTACTCTCAGTATTCTTTACCTATATGACCCATGACACTCTTGCCTCAATCTCCCCTAAGCATCCTTCTATTTTGGGATTACAGCCTTATGTATTTGTATTCTTGGATAGTTGGGTGAAAATATATAGTGAATTTTGGTTGTTTTTGTCCCTCTAGTCTCTCCTCTAATCCTCGCCCCATACTGCTGAAACTCTTCATTTTCAACAGTGGAAAGTATTGGTTTGTTTGTCTAAAGCTTATCCATGTATCCTTGTTTGAAAGAAGCTGAGAGTTGTTCACATAGAAATGGAAAAGCTAAATCCAGGCAGGATGTTGTGGAGGACAAACGCTGTGCATGACTGTCCAATGGTGATGCTAGAACTACCAGCCTCTATAAGCCTTATAGAAAAAGAAGACATCTCTATTAGGCAACTCTCATTCAACCTATTAGTGCTCAGAGAATAATGCTTTAAACTTTTATATGTGCATCCATCTATGTGTGCAGTGTTTTGGGAATTATGGGGCATACATGTGAGTTTGGCTTCATATGCCCACATATGTGCCTATTAAATAGCGGGTTTATGGCTGATGATGTATGTCCTTCTTGAATGCTGTCTAAGTTATACATTGAGCCAGACTCTGTAGCTGAACCATGAACCTAAAATCTCCATTTCTGCTGGTCTAATTTGGTGACTTGTTACAAAAATTTCCTGTTTTGGCCTCTGGTGCACTAGAATTACAAGTGGATGGGTTACTGTGGCCATCTGGCTTTTAGGTTACCTTGGGGATTCAAACTCAGGTCCACACCCTTGTGTAGCAAATATTTTACCTGAAGAGCAAACTTCCTGCCTGACTCCTTGACTAATTTTTAAATTAAATTGACACCTCTTTAAGTTTTATCAGCTTATATAAACGTTAAATTTACAAAAATTAAAATTTTGGTTCTAATTAATTTCATTTAACCCTGGTAAATTATGCCTTTAACATTCTCACTACTCCTGTGTTTGTTTTCCTTTGGTAGAAATCTGTAGTGCAGGTTGTTGAGATGCACAGATATAATACAGGTAGCAATGGGGTTTAGTGGGATTTTATAAACAAGTTGTGTTTCCTATTAACCATGATCTTTGTGGAACAACAATGGTCTTGGCAAGATTATGGAAGTGTCAAGTCTCCTGATCAAAGAAAAAGTGTGGTCCCAGCCAAACTATGAACATCCACGTTAAATAAAATGTCTTAGATATGGGTTTTTGGAGAAATCGACACTGTTAGTATGACAGAAAAACTAAACAGTACATTCAGATGGAGGGACGAAGGACAGCTAGAATGCTGCCTGCTCTTACTTGATAGAATGTTCAACTAAATATGTCTTTATTTTCTTACAGATAGAGTTCAGAAGGCTAAATGCAATGGTTTGCTGGATTTCATGCCTGCTGAAGGCCTCAGGTGGACAATGATTTCTCATTGTCACCTCACAAAGGCCCTCTTGTGTCTACATATAAGCGTTGCCTACCCACTGTCCTCATGAGGGCTCGGCCTACCCTTTCCCTCACAGAGACACTGCCTTTGCATGTGATCTTCACATGGACACTGGGCACGGCCTCCTTCATTATGTTCTCACAGAGGCACTATTCATTTACATCCTCACATGGGCACTGCCTACTCACATCCCCATTTAGCCTTTCCACTGTACTCACAGGTTTTCCTCTGTGAGTATCTCTGGGTTACTCTTTGCTCTGGAGTTTCTTTCCATATAAGGACACTTATCAGATGAGTCTAAGGCTAGCCCACATGACTTCATTCTAATGTAAACACCTTGTTAATTGATTGTTGTGCCTTCAGAAGCATCTCCATACAGAGGTAATAACTGTTAGTACATCACATTGAAACTTGGGGAGTGTACATGTTCAGTCCTTAACAATGCACTAGCTCTACTTGGTGTTCTGTTTGCAAATCACCTTGTCTTTCTAAATTGATTTTCCACATACAGGTTCTTTTTAAGCTAAGCTTGGCAGGTCCAAAGTACTTGAAAACAAATACTGAATATGCCTATTCTCACACTAAGATATTTCATACTTAAAATTTAGCATACCTTCACCTAGAATCACTTAATGATTACCTGTGTTAGTTCGATTTTCTTGTCACTGTGAAAAATAATGTCTGACAGAAACAACTTAACACAGAAAAGTTTGGCTGATAGCTTTGGGTCCAGTCCATTCTCATAGGCATAGCCTGATAGCTGCGTGGCATGAACAATGTCTGCTATGAATGGTGGATGTCACAACATGATTTGCTCCTTTCATGGTGGCTTAGGAAATGGACAGCTCAGACCAGACCTAATATGGATTTAACCTCAATGCTTGTCCACGTGACCTGCATTTATTAGGTAGCACCATGGCACCAGTGTTCTACAACTTCCCCAAAGAGCATCAATGGCTGGGGCTTGCTGTTCAATGCATGAGCCTATTGGAGATATTTTAGATTCAAACCATAATCCACTTTCATTTTTCTTTTTACTTATTCTTCTCTCATACAATACAGTCTCCCCACTCTCCTCTCCTCAAAGTATACCCCCAATTCAGATCTCCCACAAATCCACTGCTTTCCTGTTTTCCTGTGAAAAATGAGCAGGACTCCCAGGGATATAAACTGAACATGGCATCACAAGACGCATTAAAACTACACACATCCACACTTTGGTCGTCCTTCTTCTTGAGTTTCATGTGGTCTGTGGATTGTATCTTGGGTAATCCAAGTTTGTGGGCTAATATACACTTATCAGTAAGTGCATACTATGTGTATTTTTGTCCTTCTTAGAAGGGGGAGCAAAAATACTCATAGGAAGAAATATGGAGACAAAGTTTGGAGCAAAGACTGAAAGAAAGGCAATCTAGAGACTGCCCCACTTGAGGATCCAGCATATATATATATACAGTCATCAAACCCTGACAATATTTCCTATGCCAAGAAGTACATACTTACAGGAGCTTTATATAGCTGTCTCCTGAGAGGCTCTGCCAGAGCATGATAAATACATAGGTGGACGCTCGCAGTCAACCATTGAACTGAGAACAGGGTCCCCATTGGAGGAGTTAGAGAAAGGATTGAAGGAGCTGAAGGTGTTTGAAACCCTATAAGAACAATACCAATCAACCACAGATCCCCCAAACTAAACTACATATGGGCAGAGGCATGGCTCCAGATGTATATGCAGCAAAGGATGGCCTTGTTGGGTACCAATGGGAGGAGCAGCCCTTGGTCTTGTCAAGGCTTGATGCCCCAGTGTAGGGTAATGTTATAGTGGGGAGGCGGGAAGGGGTGGGTGGATGGGTGGGGGAACACCCTCATAGAAGTGGGGAAGGGAGAGGGAGGAAAGGGTTTATGGATTGGAAACTGAGAAAGAGGATAACATTTGAAATGTGAATAAATAAATTTTTAAAAATCCAATAAAAAACAACCCACACACAAACCTTCATATCAAGGTTGAAGGGAAAGAGTCCCAAGTGCTTGTGAAAGAGTCAGAGACTGTCCTGCTCCTACTTCCAGGAATCCCGCAAGAACCCCAAGCTAAACAACCATAAGTTACTTGCAGAGACTCACGTAGGCTTTATGATTCCTATTTCTGTCTCTGTGAGCTCCCTTGAGCCCTGCTTAGTTGATTCTGTGAGTCATTTTCTCTTGCTATCCTCTGACGCTCTGACTCCTATAGTCCTTCCTCCTTTTTTGCAGGATTCCTGTAGCTCTGCCTGATGTTTGACTGTGGGTTTCTGAATCTGTTCCCATTAGCATCTGGTAGAAACATCTCTGATGACAAATGGTCTAGACACCAATCCATGAGTATAGCAGAATCTTATTAGGAATCATTTCTGTGACTGTTTTTCAGTCCTATTTGCTTCTACTCTAGGTACCTGGGCTAACAGCCTACTATTCCTGGCCATCTAGGCAGTGTAAGGCATGGACGCCTTTTCCTGGGGTGGAACTTGACTTAGACCAGTCATCGATTGGCCACTCCCACAACTTCTGAGACACTATTGCACCAAAACACCTTGCAGGCAGGACAGGTTGGAGGGGGGCGATTTTGTGGGTGATTTGGTGTCCCATTCCCAGTACTGGAAGCCTTTTCTGGTTACAGAACATGGCCGGTCAAATTCTGTATCCACCATTACTAGGAGTCCTACTAGGGTCATGCTCATAGATTCTGGGAAATCTCCATAGTACTATCAAACCATAGTACTCTTAAATTATTCCTCTCATGTTTTCCTTTTCTGGACGTACTGACTATCTAGTGACTAGATATTTAGTGACTAGTCAGTCAGGCTTAAATCCTATCTACTGACTTCTTCCTCTTCCTCTTCTTCTTTCTCCTCCTCCTCTTCCTCTTCCTCTATTGTAGCTTTGGTTGAGTCTGCCTTCAGAATCCACCACAAATCTCTTTTCCATCTCCTATCATTTTATTGCTGTGACAAGACCCTTTATTTCCTCTTTTCTGTTTGCCCAAATAATCCCTGAATTCTGATTTGACTTTGCCTTCCTCAGTGCATGAATTTCTTGGTTTAAACTTCTTCAGTGACTTGCTAGTAAATATCATGGAATTAGGAACATTGTTCCTGGAGTTTGCGTATGAGTTTCACTGTTGCCAATCATTTCATCTTAGAAAATTTAAACATGACAGAAAATAAGCAATGAATGCTAATGCAGGTTTGTGTGTGTGTGTGTGTGTGTGTGTCTGTCTGTCTGTGTGTGTGTGTGTGTGTGTGTCTTAAGCAGGGATTAATATATTTAAAAAAAAGAAAATGGAAAGGATTACATCATCAACAAGAAGCAGTATCAAAACCAGAAGTGAAAAGAGGAGGAAAAAGAAAACAAGGAAGAAGAGGAGGAAAAAGAGAAGGAGAAGGAAGAGGAGAAAGAAGAAAGAAGTAAAAGAAGAAGGAAGAAAGGAAGAAGAGGGAGAAGAAGAAAAGAATCATCAGCAGCAGCAGTAACAGTAGTAGCCACCTTGAGTTTTCTTTCTCAGAAATTCCAGAGATGCCAGTGAGATCGATTAGTGAATTCAGATGCCTGTCACCAAGGTTAAGGGCTTAAGTTTGTATTCCCAAGCAAACATGCTAGAAGACGAAAACTGAGTCCCACACATTCTCGGGTCTTAGCAAACTACCTATGGGGCAAATGTGTGCCCCTCCCTATCAGAAACAAAATAAATGAATAAAGTATAATAAATAAATAGCATTCTGGAAAGCCAGGAGACAGGTTATGAAGATGAAATGTTGTATGTTCAAAATATTCATAATTATTATATTATTTTAATTTTAAGTCGACTTTCCATTAGCATCCATCTATCTATCTATCTATCTATCTATCTATCTATCTATCTATCTATCTATCTATTTGTGAGGCCAGAGGTTTACAACAAGTATCTTCTTTAATTCCTCTCTACCTTATTTTGAGACAGGGGCTCTTAGTGAACCTGGCACTTACTGTTTTGGCTGGGTAACTGGACAGCAAGCTCAAGGGACTGCCTGTCTCTAAGTTAACAGTGTGGAGATGACTGACACTTAGCTGCCACAGTTTTTTTTTAATGTGAATTATAGGGATTCAAAGATCAGGCCCTGAGAGTTGTGGGACAAGTACTCTACTGACAGAGCCACTTCTCCAGCATCCCTTACTTCACTTTTAATGGAATCACAGTAACAATGTATAAGGCAAAGGATTAGAAAATAAACCTCATTGCGTGCTCAAGTATGATTTAGTTAGGATAAAAGGGCTTATTCTTAAGAAAGGCCTAATAGCACTATTTAAGTGCCTCCTACCCCCCAGTATTTTATAGTTTACTATTGGAAAAGTTCCCAAGCATCATTATACTATCATTATAAACACATCAGTTAAGAAGATGCAATGTTTGCTATAAGGATGTTCTTGGCATCAGTAGTAATTTTACATTTACAAAAAAAGTATTCAGCGTATATCATCCTTCTTTTAAATGAAAAGTACACTTTTAAGCCTTTGGGTCTTTATTAATTTCTTTATGTTAGAAATTTTACCTTTTTCTTTACATAAGCAAGCATGAAGTTAATGATTTAAACATCCAGGAAATAAGACAAAATAAGCATTTGATGTGCATTTGTCAGAAGATATCACATAATATTTACCTTTCAAATATTGATGTCAGAGTCTATAAACCACATTAAAGAGAATAGTCTCAGGTTATTTCTGATGAGATGGAATTTCAGATCACCAAAGCAAATCAACTGAACCCTTCTGTTGGTAGTTGATTTTAGATCTCAGAATATTATTCCTGTTCATACTAAGGGTTCATATTACATATCATAAATCAAATTTTCTCTAATCCTTTAAGTGTCAAACAATTCTTTGAGAATAAGCCAAGTACTTTTCTCTTTTACATAATGGGACATGAGTTCAGATAAACATTGACGAACATAGATAGGAAAGAATTTTTCATTAAAGGAATACAAAAGAGTTGAACATGTAACATTTTCATAAATTCACTTGGGCTCAGAATGCAGAAACAGCCAAAGAGCAAGGCATAAAACACTTTTCATAAGCAATAACAAACATTGTGCAAATAATCCCTCCAAGGCATGCCCTTTGCCCACATAATAAAAATGTAGCTTTAAAAATAGTACATGAAAAAGGAATCACTTATAAGCTTGAATGTGATTTTCTTTAAATAAAAAAGGCAGTCCTCACTTTGTGGTTCTCAAGGAGCCTTGTTTAAGAAGAAACATCATTGAATTCAAAATAATAGTGTTCCTTTTTATCCATAGCAATTTATCTTTAACTTTAAAAATAATGTGTTTAGAGGACTTATCTGTGCTTTCAAGTTAGAATTAAAATCTGGGGTCAACCATGCATCGCATTAAATACCTGCTTACTCTCAGGTAATTTACATATTGATTTGGAAAGGTAAAAGCCTATGTACATCCTGTTCTCTGATTTAGCATGTGTAGTTGGATAACATGTTTTAGAAAAGAGTAACTTCAGGCCATTATCAACATTCTAGTTTATGCTTCACTGTTAGAAATTGAGTTTTTGAAAATATTCACAGTTTTGATTTCATCTCATGCAATAATGCACCATTATAAAAGACAACAAATAAATAAAGAAATCTTTGGGACATTTCAACCTCCCAGACTAAGAATAGAAAAGAGCCAGACGAGTGATGAAATATACGATGCCATGAAATGATTGCTAATATGTGGGTACCTCAGGGAGGTAAACAAACGTGGACTTCAAAAGTCAACTCACCTACTTTATCTAGACCCTCAAGAGGCTTTTTGCAAGAGTTCCAAGTCCAAGACAGATAAAAATCATAAAAATCAGTTTGCTATTGGGTTTTAGGAAATGTTTGCTTTACATGAAGAAATGCTGTATGGCATATAAATTATCAAAGATGACGGAAATGCCTATGTGATGTGCAAAGATCTCTTATGGAGGTGTGATAAAGATACATGGGGCTAAATTGAGGGGAATTTAAAAAAAGAAAAAATGAAAGAACGCCATAATACCTGTGACAAGGAACAGCACAAAACAATTGTACTTTTAGAATGACCCATGCTCTAAATGCATGATCTAAACTTAAAATTGACATGATAGAATTCCCTCCTCACTAATTTTTTACTTTGTTATAAACGAGTTATTTTTCTTCCTTTAATTAAAATAGAATTATATGACTCTGCCCCCCTTTTTCTTCCAACCATTTCCAATTACCCTTCTTTAAATTTTCATAGAATCCTCTGCTTTCTTTTACTGGGATTATTATTGTTTAAACACACACACACACACACACACACACACACACACACACACACACACACACAGAACCATCTTTCAGGTCAGATCTTGCTTGAGTCATCTAAATCCTGTGTCAGAAGTATATAATATCTTCAAAAATAGGGGCCAACCCTCAACCACTAAGACACAACCAAGGGATACATTGGTAAACTATGTTGTTTTGGAACCAACCTGACTCACCATTAAAATTAATTTTTTGTCTTAGTACTGGGGTTTGTGTTAGTTTGTTGGTGGGGAGTACTGTTCATTGGCTTAACTTACACACACACACACACACACACACACACACACACACACACATACGTACTGTATATAGTTTTAGATAAATATAAAGTAGCATGGTTTCTTGAGGCTATATCAAACAACTGACAACAAGAAACACATAGAACTAAGAAGTTTCTGAACATCTAAAGAAACAATTGAGTGAAGAAAAACCTTACAGAATTATGAGAGAGAATCTTTGCCAGCTATACATCTGACAGAGGATTACTATTCAGTATAGACAAAGTATTTAAAAAACCAAACAAATAAAGAAAACAAACAAGCAGGGTCTAAACAGAGGGTCCTCTGAAGAACAGATTAAAGATAGACTAGAGATCATTAAAAAACAATTCTTCATCTTTAGCAAATTGAGAGATGCAAATTAAAAGAATTTTGAGAACTCATCTCACCCCAGTCAGAATGGCTGAGTTCAACAAAGTCACTGAAAACAAATGCTGGAGAAAGTGGAACCCTCGACCATTGTTGGAGGGGATATAACTGAGGTAGCTAACTCTGAAAACCATGATGTTAATCCCCAAAGAGTAAAATATATCTACCTTATGATCCAGCTATACCATCCCTTGGCATATGCCCAAAGGACTTGACATCCTACCTCATAGAAACTTGCTTAACATTGCACATGGCCTCCTATTCAAAATAGCCAGAATGTTGGCCCAGAAACCGGGAAGGGGAATAACAATCGAAATGTAAATAAGAAATACTCAAGTTAATAAAGATGGAAAAAAGAAAAAGAAATATCCAGAAAATGGAAACAACCTAAATGTCCTTCAATGGATACATAATGAAAATGTGGTACGCATACACAATGGAATACTCTTTTATTGTAAAAACAAAACAAAACAAAAGAACCTGAAATAGTGAAATTTGAAAGTAAATGGAGGGACCTAGAAGAGAATATTGAGTGAGCTAACACAGACCTAGAGAGACATGATCTTTTTTGTCTATGGTTCCTAGCTCCAAATCTTCAGTCATGAGTGTACAACATGGAGGGATCACATAAACTAGAAGAGTAAAAGGGATCATAGGTGGGGATGGGCCTTGGCAGAGGAAAGCTGGATATAGATGATATGAAGTGGGAAACAGAATAATGGCGGAGGAGTTACAACTGGGAAGGGGAGAGGGAGGTCAATGCAAAACAGAAAAAGGAAGATGAGGGACAAATGAAACCAAGGTTGTTTGCTAAAGCCTCAATGAATCGTATCAATTTTTAAAAATATTCCTATTATCATAGCAAACAAGAAGCACTTTGAGCATCTTACTCTCCATGTTCATTTCTGCTTTCCACAGAGAGTGAGTGCTCGGGAGAAAGGGATAGCATGTGATTGGTATGAACAGGTCATTGAGCAGAACAGACGTGTAGTAGGATACACACGTGGAGAAGGTACACAGATAGATATAGCACATTAAATAATGAAAAGAGAGATAACCTCATTCTTTGCTTGTTATATTATATGAGGAAATGAAGCCTTTTTGACAGCTTAATTTAGAATCTGAGATGGTTATTTCAATTCCTTTTAAAGCAAATCTTATGTTTTAGGAGAATCATCTTTTGTTGATCACCAAGTTTTAGAGGTATGCTTTTTGATAAAGTTTTCTTAATGAATTGTGAGGGGATGGCCCGAGAGAAGGCCCTGTGTCATCAAGATACTTTGATGATGACATATCTGAAGATAAAGAGGGCCTCTTGGGTCCTCCCTCCCCAAGATCTATAGTAAAGGCAGATAGAATAGAAGCAGACTAGATACTAGTCTGAGTAGGCTATCACAGAATGCAGAGCCTCTCATATTTGATTTTGTCAGCTAGCCACAATCTAAGATAGAATAATAGCTTAAAATTAAATATGAAGCACAGAAAAACAAGTAAATGCTACTTAAAGAATGTAGTATTAAGTGACAGTTTTTAGTTTTCAAAATAAAATATTTGAGGTGAGTTTCTCAAGGAGTGGCACTTTTCAGTTTCTTTGGTTTATGAACTGGGTCCCAGTATCTTTTATGGTACGATTGCTGATCACTGAGTAGTCAGAAAAGTTTAAAACAGTCTTTAGAACTGAGACACTATATCACTTAAGCAATCCTTTTGTTTGTTTTTGCTTGTTTTAAGGTATTATCTCTTGTAGCTTAGGCTGGCCTTGAACGTTTTTAGATCCCCAATAGTGGACTTAAATTCTTGATCGTAGTCTTTCAGACTCAGTGCAAGCTTCCATATGTGCATCATTCGGCCAGGCTCTGGCAAGCCTCGACATCTGGACAAATTAACTTGTCTTCTACTTGAGATTTTTTTTGAGTAATGACTAAATGGTTTTAAGATAGACAATACTAGATTAGAAAAGAAATTAAGCTTTCATTTACTGTGTTGCAGTATTTATTTGCAAGATTTGGAACACAGAATACTCCATAGACAGGTTACACATCAACTGACAAAGCATCCCAGATTCTAGTGTACCAATAGTGTAAGTAGCACACGCATTGATCATGGCTAACACTGGTTTGCTGTTTGTTTGTTTTAAGACATTGAAATCTAATCCTTAAGTTGGAAAAACATTAGCCATGATTTAATTATTTCTTTAAAGGGCATTTTAAGCAGTGTGTTTGTGCGCGTGCGTGCATATGTGTGTGTGTGTGTGTGTGTGTGTGTGTGTGTGTATGTGTGTGGTGTGCATAAACAGTGTGTGTGAATATATATACACATATATATTGTGTATATGTATGAATGTATATTGAGTAATATACATATATATTAACCAATATACACAAGCGCGCGCGCGCGCGCACACACACACACACACACACACGTGTGTGGGAATGAAAATGTTCAACATAATTATACATTGAGATTAAAAAACAATTAAATCTACAACTTATTTACAACTTGATCCCAAAAGTGTCTAACAGACTTCATAAAGTTGAAATGAAAATGTGTCAACATCAAATGCAGATAAGGGAAAGGAAAATCCCTGTGGGTGTAGAATTTTAAGACAGCATAGACCTTCTCAAAATGAATATTGCAGTTTCTTGTATAGATTCAAGTTTTCTGCTGATCATAGAATGAAAGGGAATAAAACTAAAATGAACCATTTGAAAGCATCAAAAGCCATGATCACGACAAGTTATTCACTAGATCAATGTAGCAGATATTTTACTGCTCACTTCTATTTTAATTGGAGTTCTTCAATTGATTTTAATAACCAAACTATTAGGAAGAATATAAATAGAATAGGAACTTGAAATAGTGTTGAAATCCAACCCAGCAGTAGATATTGATTGGACAAAAATAGTCAACCACCTGAGAGAACAGAACGTAAAGGCTACATCTGGCATTTTCTCCATGGGCCATTTGTGAGACATTAGATTAGAGAGGCTGTTTGAAGGGAAAAGGAGGAATGTACCAGAGACTATTGTAACCACATGTAGTTTATGGTGGAGGAGGGAAGCTTGAGTATTTTTTATTTTCCTGCTTACTGTAGCATTTGTTAGAAGCTGACAAGATAAAATGCTCTGGTATAAGACCAACTGCTGAAAACAAATTGCCGTGTGTTTACTTTATGGTGAGAGAGAACACAAACGATGCTTAGATGTAGCCGTGTGTAAGAGGTGGATATGCTGTCTTGGTTCTTTGCAATTTGGGTTTCCCCAAACCCTGTTTCACTTGATGTGATTGAGCTCTGGGATTCTGAGAATGCTGAAGGAGCTATTCCTCTCAGGATGAGCTCTGGGGCTATCTAGTCAGCCAAAGCTTGCATACTGGTCTGTTCAAAATCAATAGAACTTAATTACTGAAATTACTGCCAGGGATGGTAATCCCTTCTCTTTACCATCACATGCAACTGAACTAGGATATCTTTTGGTACAAATGATTAATCAACATACTTCTGTTCAGGCTGGGGACAGTTGGGAGGGAAATAACCAGTGCAGAGAATAACAGTTCTGGAGTGCATATGGGACAGACAAGACAATGGATAGGTCATGTTCTGCATGCTGTCTACTGAAGAAAAATCAATTAATCAATCGCTTTTTGTTGAGATCAGTTTTATTATAGATATAATTTCCACAAATCAGAAACATGGTCTCTACTATCTCTCTCCTTACATTCATTCTCAATCACACATAAACCTTAGCACAAAAATCAACCTTCATTCTTAAGTATTTTAGCACCACAAATGATGCGTATGGCCCTGTGGGTCATCACTCTCTTTACTGAAAGCCTGAGTGCATTTAATAAATGTTGGACATTCAAAGCCAAGGCTAGTCATCATTGGTTATTTATTTCACTTTTTCTCTGCAGCAGGAGAGAAAGCCAGATTCCCATAACTCTTCAAGCACCCCTCCTCCCAACTGGGGGGGGGGGGAGAGAAAGCTTCTGCCAAAACAGATTTTGTGCAGCTCTCCGTGCCTCGGGGTCTGCCAGTTTTCCTAAATCTAGCATCAGAATGAGTACACCATCTTGGAACTTTCTATCTCTGATGTGCTTTGACACTTGGAGTGACCCAGGCGCCAGAGAGAGGAGAGAGAGAGAGAGAGAGAGAGAGAGAGAGAGAGAGAGAGAGAGAGAGAGAGAGAGAGAGAGCTCAGTAATTGACTCTGTTTCTTAGGCAAGTTCTGCTTTGGTTCCAATCCCCTCGCGCAGTTCAAACCGTTTGTTGGCATCAGTCTACATGAGGCACAATAGGGAGAAACCCAGAGTGCTTTACTAATGGCTCTTGGGAAAGGCCGGCATGTTTTGAATAAAAGATTTTCTGACTTATCAAAAAAAAAAAAAAAGGAGGAGGAAGCATTGTTTTCCAAATGTTAA
This sequence comes from Rattus norvegicus, assembly GCF_021556685.1. Classification (NCBI taxonomy): domain Eukaryota; kingdom Metazoa; phylum Chordata; class Mammalia; order Rodentia; family Muridae; genus Rattus; species Rattus norvegicus. The sequence goes on along the minus strand of NC_141540.1, from coordinate 83,605,307 downwards.
AGTAATGATGGTAGAACCAGGTAAAACTGGGAGTGATCAGAAAGGTTAAAATGCTCAAGACCAGAGGACAATGAAGACTTAAAACTCATTTCCAGCAGCGCTGGCTTCCTCCCAGTGGTCTGCTGAATTCCCAGGTCGAATTCAATTTTTTTTTCTTGTGAATCTAGGAAGATAGACGTGTGTTCTAATCAGACCAACCGATGTCTTGCAGATGTCACCAAGAACTGCGAACAGCAGCCATGTCTGGATGTTGCCAAGTGTTAGTGCGGATATCAAGGAAAAGATGACGAGAACACGTGGAGAGGAACGGAAATTGTGTTCAAGTAGCTGCGTTAGACAGGTGTCTGGAAGGCTGTGTCTTGGCACAATGAATCTGTTGTCTCCGTGCTAGGAGGAGCTTGCTGACACCCCCTCTGTGTGGTAAAAATATACCCAGCAATTTGGCAACACAGTTTATCTTTCTGTTTTAGCGAAGAAACTACTTTCATTTCATTAACACCACTCTGGCGTGCTTGGCCACCCAGAAGTAAGACCCTCCAACCTCTTCTTTCTGTGGAGAATTCTCCTGAGATAAGAGTAGAACTATCAATTATCTTCCTGAGAACTGACAACAAATACTTAACTTACCACACTGAAGTGTCACTGTAATAATTGTTTTTTTTAGTAAATGCCTATTAATTTTAAGCTGCGAAAACACGTCAGCAAAATAGGTCATCATTATAGAACACTGATTTTCTGATGTTGGAAACACCTTTTGGAATGAAGTTGACATTTCTGAATTCTATCCCTAAAGGTAATAAAGAAATGAAGGCTTTTCAAAGCGAGACTATGTTGCTCTGTTTTCTACTTTTACACTTCTGTCATACTATGACCAATGAGAGAACGTTTGTATATGTGTATGTGCATGTGCACACGTATGTATGCGTAACCCACTATAATACTAAGCTGGCAATTTTATAGTTGCAGATGTCTGGACCATCAGCTTTGGAGCTTAGTTATCTCACTTGAATCCTGTTTCAAGTTCTAAACTGGACCCAATCATTCAATCATTCATTCATTCATTCATTCATTCATTCACTCATTCACTCATTTTAAGCTGAGGATCATAGCCAGAGCCTTATTCATGCTAGGCAAATGCTCTACAAAAACTGAGATGTGTCTTCAGCCCCCAAGTTACCTCACTTCTACTCATCTTTCAAATTATGTTAATAAAAATATCCACTACACAGGTTTTGTTTGGATAGTAAATGAGTTAATTCCTAGGAAGCTTTTAGAGCACATTGAATTTCTCACACAGTGAACTCTAAACTCTTAGCTCTTAATTTTACCTAAAGATACCAGTTTACAGTTAAGAATGGAAAAAGTAAAGTTAATGTTCATGAATCTAAATTCAGAAGTTTTCTTATTGAAGCCTTTTTGCCTTGCAATTTAGGACTTGTGCATTTTTTGTAAGTATGAAATGCCAATTTTTATTAATATTACATCAAAACACAGCTATGCACATTAGCCCTGAAACATCCTATTTTGATGCAGTTTTATTTAGTTTCAGAGTGGTCTAGACACACCTAAGGTGTCAGTGGTCATGACCATTTGAGTACACTACTCAAGGAAACATGCTTGGCTTTCACCTCATTGCAATTCATGGGTCACATATTTAAAGAGAAATCTAGTCCTAATAAGATGGGATGAATAGATTCACTATTACCCTACGTCCTCTAGGACTCATCTAGTACAACACTCGTATTTTCAGAAGCATTATTATTACCAAAACAGAGCATTGTTTCCTAATTTTATAATTTACTTTTTGTTCTTTGAAATCTTCAAAGTAGTAGATGGAAACCCTGAAAATATGGTACTTTAAATTTTTCCTACTTCTATTACTTATTCCACATGACCACTAACTAAACTGTTCCAGTGCCCATTTCTTATGGAAATGAAGTGCTCATTGTAATTGCTACAACCTTTGGGGTCAGCAAGTAGCACTTCTAATCTGCACGAAACAGTCTGCAGCATAGAACACAGTTCCAAGAATCATTCATAAGCTCCTGAGAACTCTGGCTACCCTGTCAGACACCTATCTGTGAATTGTCTCCTGCCAGATGATGGCTGTGACCCTGTCACCCTGGCCAGCCCCATAAGTCTCATTCACACTCCTTTAATTGGCAAGTTCCCACTCTGGGCACCTCTATGACCCTTCTAACATTTTTTAAGGCAGATAACTTTACCCTGGACATTTGGCTCAGAGCCTGCTACTGTGAGATTTCTTTGCTCCCCTCCCAATGATCACACGAGTTCATACCCTTCAAGTTCCAGCCTAAACATTTTGAAAAGCACATTCCAGGACACAAAGACACAGTAGCTTCCGGGAGTTGGCTACACTCTTCAACTGGACAAAAAAGGGATTGGGTCATTGAAGAGGAGGAGGGAGGGGAGTGACAAGGTGTTTTCCTTGGACAGAAAGAAGGAGATTATCTTCCTATCAGCTATTGAGGACTCAAGGAAGCCTAAAGTGTGTGGCATTTGGCTTCCAACATGATTTTGATTGTGGCAGCTATCTCAGGAGACCTGATAACAGCTTTGGTGACCTTTGAGTCTGGAAACAGTTCCACTGATTGAAGTCATATAAGTTCAGCTAAATTTGAATGTGTTGTAAATATTTATCTGGCAGCCTGACCTACAGTTGTTCCTGAAATTAGATGGTAAAGCCCTATCTTTCCTGGCAAAGACTTTATGAAATAGTTTTCTGGATGGGATTTAAGATTATTCATATCACAGAGTTATAGTTTTTATGTTAAAGTTCCTTGTGCTACAACCCCGTTTTACAGAACAGAGAATATTGTCTCGCAACTTCTTTTTTTTTCTAAATATATTGGAGATAGCAATGAAAATTCGTTGAGGGACTGAGCCCCGAGGAAACATAAACAGATCCATCCAGCCCCAGAAATATATTTCCCTAAAAATTTTCAGGGACACTGGTATAGACAAGGTGAAATCCAATAGGTATTTCATGTGAGAAAAGTGTCAGCAGAGTAACATTCCATTCCTGTGAATTATGAAGTTGGGTAGTGGCAGGAGGGCTGGGAGATGGCCAGTTTTCATGAGATCATTCTGTTTTGCTTTAAAGACTACACTGGGCCCAATCTCTTACAGGTACAGCTACTTCTAAGACACTAGGAGCACACACACAGGACAGCAAAACCCTGGCAGGTTCCACATCAGATGTGTCACTCCCATTCCATCAGCAAAGGTAAGAACTTTAATAGCAGGAGTTCAGACAGGACAGAAGACTGACAAGAATGAAAATGTCCAGGCTTGGTTGAACCTGACACAGAACTGATTTAATGCAGGCATTGTTAATGGACTGGGTTTTGTTGTGGTCTAGTTGACTGAAGTAGACATTTAATTGCAAATGTGTCTCTTTGTGCACATCTTAAGTGTCTGTCCACCCACAGAAAGATATATCACCTCTTCAGTGTCTGAAACTGTAAGACCGTGGATTACTTTTTTTTTTACAAACATAAATTTTTATGATATATTTCAATTTATATTAGGTACAGCAAGATCAATGATAAATACTGACAAAATAAACAAAATAGAATAATTTGAGCCACAGTGAGATGTTTCAATGGGTAAGGATGCTTACTTGCTCGATACTGAGACTTATAGCCTAAGGGGATTGGCCAAATTAAACCCCACAGGATGGATGGAGAAAACCCACTTCTTCAGGATGTCCTCTGATTTACACACTTGCATAGTGTGTTCCCACACATTCAAATACACACACAAACACAAAAATGAATAAAATATGCTAAGAACACAGAAATCAGAAAGCAAAGGTGTACTTAAGGAGAGAACTATTATTTAATTTCTCTCAATTGAAATCAGTTTAGTAGATGAGACTACCTCTAATTTACCTTTTGAGATGCCACTGGAAAATGTTATCATTAGGCAAGGGATGTCTACACCAAGAATTCATTTATTACAGGTGTGAGAGTATAATGCATTAAGACTTATGAAGAGATTCTAGTAAATTATGCAGTTGACAATCTCACCCAGGAGGAAGGGTGCCCAGGTTTTCCCATCTAACTGACCAGGATATAATTTGAAATGGGGCATGTTAGTGAAATGTTTGAGACTTCAAATGTCTTTATTGAGAGAGGCATAACCAGACATTTAAATCTAATTGTGAAGCCATCTTTAGCACAATGAAGTGCATTGTACAATTGAGTTTCTAAAATATCATATTTTCACTTATCACCCTCATCTTATCAAACCCAGGGCAAACTTCAGAAAATATGATAATATAATGAAGGAGTGGCATTTGTATTCATATTTGTAAACTCAGTGACTACTACATATATAGAAGTTGATGATGAATCTGTTCTAAATAAATTTAACCTTGAATTTATTATTCTATAGAGCCTTCCAAAGAATCACTACTAACCAATTCTCATAGATATATATGAACTGGCTTTTACCAGACTAGGTATAAGTAGTCTCAGAAACCATGTTATTGGAACACTATTCCTTTTTTACTCTTGGCTGGAGGCTATGAATGAGGATGGTCTCAGAATTCTGGTCCAGATATACATAATTCCTACTGGAGAATAACTTTGGAACTGAATCTCTAGATTTTCCTGATGAAAATGACATATTTGCTCTCTAATTTTAGCTTATTTATTAAATGGTTTTAGGTTTCCTTTTGTTGGATAGTGGAGTGTTAATAAAGAATAGACTCTTCCCATAGATAGATGAATGGCATTGTCTCCTTCCCTAAGAGTTAATTCAGTTTGGCAAGTCCATGACTTGACCACAGGACCACCCCTTCGGAAGGCAGGACCACGGAGGAAGGTAGATCCACATTAAGTATGCTAGAGAAGTAGGTGGAATGATTACTCCTTTAATGTGTGCCTTTACCTTCCCAGAATTCCTGCCATCTAGCACAGTAGCTTTGGGTCTTAGCCTTAAAACGTAATTCTGTTTGTTTTTCAGAACTATAAGGAAAAACATGTTTCCCCCTTTTCTACCAGATTCAGTTTAAGCATGTTTTCCCCCTGCCTTTCAACTTCCTTACCTTTTTTTTTTAAAGCCCTTCTTCTGTCATTTGGCTATGTAGTGCCATGTGACTGTCCTCCATGTTGACTTAACTGTTTTGTTTGATTTTTCTCTTCTTCTTTATTCTCCACTGGACAACTGTGGAGGTTTACAACTTTCATAACCCAGGGTTAATAAAATTGTCCTTTATGTGCTAAACCTCATTTCCCCGAATCACTGTGTGTGTGTGTGTGTGTGTGTGTGTGTGTGTGTGTGTGTGTGCGCGCGCGCCACAATATGTTTGGAACCCAGGAACAACCTGTAGGAGTCAGTCTTCCCCTTCCATTCTGGGGAATGAGGTACCGAATTCCCATCATCAAGGTTGGTGGCAAGTGCTTTTAATGCTGAGCCATTAGTCTGATGTCTACTAACTCTTAAGAATAGATTTACATGTCCTGTCATTTAATAAATCAATTTTCACAGTACTTTCATGCAACCTACTATTTTGAACAATGAGAAAATTGGCACCAAGTATAGTTTTGAATGAAGCAGTTCTATAGTGCACAAGACATGCCTGTGATTAAATCTTCACCACTTCATACCATTAGAGTTCAAAAGCTCCCTGTTTACTCTGGACCTAGTGTTTCATGAATAAATTTTAAACATATTTGATTTAAATATTTCCTTATAGATTTTTGTAGAGTCAGTTTAGATTTTATGAAAGCACCAGTTTTTGGTTTAAGCAATAATTACAATTTATGGGCAAAACATACAATATTATATAACTCTTCTACAGACACTAATGGTTATATTAGTAATGTTAGCAGCAAATATGCTTCAGTAATGAAAACCCTAAATTTTGATGGCTCAAATGATGATTTACTTCATTAAAATGATCTTCAGACTTTGGTCAGTTCAGTGACTACTAACATGTCCACTCTTCCCTTGAAGATACCACTCTTAATATTTATACCTTTTGATATTACAATCACTCTATTTCATAAAAAACAGAATTGTTATTTTCACGATGTCACAGTTTCTTCAAAATCTTTACTTAAATTATCTTCTCTTTTCCACAATAACTTTAATGCCTGAAAATAGGAACAATTTTTTTTGTTATCTCATCCAGTACACAAACTCGAATTTTACTTAAACTACCTAGTCTGAGAATAGACTAAAAATTGTAAAAGTGCTTAATGAATAGTTATTTGTAAAGAAATCAGTAAGACCTCCAGTCATTGGCTGTAAATATCTGTATCTGTCCCAGTCAGCTGCTGGTAGAGCCTCTGAGGACACACATGCCAGGCTTCTGTCTGCAAGCACAGCATAGCATCAGTAATAGTGTCAGGGTTTGGTGCTCACTCATGGGATGTACCCCAAGTTGGGATGGAAGAGTTAGAGGAAGGATTAAAGGATCTGAAAGGGAAGGCAATCCCAAAGGAAGATCAACAGTATTGACTATCATGGACCCCTGGGAGCTCTCAAAGACTAAACCATGAACCAAAGAGCATACATGGACTGCTTCAAAGCCCCCAGCATATATGTAGCAGAGGACTGCCTTGTCTGGCTTCAGTGAGAGATGATGTACCTAATCCTGATGCCCTAAGTAAGAGGGATGCAAGGGGGATGTGAATAGGGGTGGGAGTGTGGGTGAAGGGGGTAGGTAGGTGTGGGAGAAGTACCTACTTAGAGGCAAAAGGAAGGGGTTGTGGATGAAGAACTCTTGGATGCGGGACTGAGAGGGTGAAAACATTTGGAATGTAAATAAATGAAACAATAAAAAGAAAAATGAAGGAAGGAAAGAAGAAAGAAAGAGAAGAAAGAAAGAAAAAGAAAGAAAGAAATCAGTAAGGCTTTTGGTCCAAGTGGATCAAGGACCTTAACATAAAAGCAAATACACTAAATCTAATAAAAGAGAGAGTGAGAAATAATCTTGAGTACATTGGGACAAGAGACAATTTCCTGAACAGAGCACCAATGGTTCAAGTTCTAAGATCAACAATTGAGAAATGGGACCTCATGGAACTATAATGCTTTTTTAAGGCAAAGGGCACTGTCAAAAGGACAAAATGGCAGCCTACAGATTGGGAAAAGATCTTCACTAACCTACAAACCTACATCCAACAGAGGGTTAAAATCCAAAATACATAAAGAACTCAATGAGTTAGACACACACACACACACAAAATAATTAAAAATGGCGGACAGAACTAAGCAGAGAATTCTCTATAGAGGAAACTTTAATGGCCAAAAAACACTTAAAGAAATATTCAACATCCTTAGTCATCAGGGAAATGCAAATCAAAACAACTCTGAGATCCCACCTTATACCATTTAAAGTGACTAAGTTAAAAAACTCAAAGAACAGCACATGCTGTTGAGGATGTGGAGCAAGGGGAACCTCTTCCACTGCTGGTAGCAATGCAAGCTCATACAACCACTCAGGAAATCAATCTAGCGACTTCTCAGGAAAATGAAAATAATTCTACCTGAAGACCTGGCTATACCACTCCTGGGCATATACCCAAAAGATGCTTCATCATACCCAGGAAAATGTGCTCCACTATGTTCATAGCAGCTTTATCCGTAATAGCCAGAAATTGGAAAGAATCCAGAGACCCATCAACTGAAGAGTGGATAGAGAAAACGTGGTTCATACAATGGAACATTATTTAGCCATTAAAAACAAGAACTTTTGCATGGATTTTGCAGGCAAATGTATGGAACTAGAAAATATCATCCTGAGTGAGGTAACCCAGACACAAAAGGACAGGCATGGCAAGTATTCACTAATAAATGGATATTAGCTGTAAAGTTCAGAATACCCATGATACACCCTACAGATCCAAAGAAGTTAAACAAGAAGGAAGGCCCAAGCAAAGATGCTTGACTCTCACTTAGAAGGGGAAACAAAATTGTCACAGAAGGCAGAGGGAAGAAGGGACCTGTGGGGAAAGGAGGAGGGGAGAGAGGAATGGGGGGTGGGATCATGTGCCAGGAGAGACAGGAGAGAGACCCAGAGGCCGGGAGAATGAATGGAAATCTGCAGCTGCCTTGGATAAGGGGGAGGGGAGAATCTCAAGGAAGTAGCAAAGACCTGGGATAGGGGAGGCTCCCAGGAGTCAATGCAGGGGATCTTAGCTGAGATCCCTAGCAATGGGGACATGGAATCTAAAGAGGCCACCCACTTCTTCTAGCCAGGCAAGACCCTGGTGGAAAGATAGGGACACCAACTCACCCACAAAGCTTTCAAGTCAAAATTTGTTCAGTCTAAAAGAAGTGCAGGCATGGAGCAGAGATGAAAAGAATAATGAACTGATAACCTGCCCAACTACAAACCCATCCTACGGGCGAGCATCGACCCCTGACATTATTAATGTCACTCTATTATGCTCACAGATAGAAGCATAGCCTAACTGTGCTCTGAGAGACTCTACCTAGCAGATGACTGAAACAGAAGCAGTTAATCACAGACAAACATTAGATAGAGACTGGGGTTGCATATGGAAGAGTTGGGGGAAGGATTGAAGGCCCGGAAGCAGATGACAACTTCACAGGAAGAACAACATAGTCAGCCAACCTGGATTACTGTGAGCACTCAGAATCTGAGACCACCAAACAAATCATTACACGGGCTGGAAAGAGCTGCCCCAGCATGTAGCAGTCAGGCAGCTTCGTCTTTATGGCTGCCCTGTGTGGCTTCAGGGGGAGAGGATGTGCCTAATCTGGCAGAGACCTGACGTACCAGAGTGGGAGGATACAGGGGGGAGTGTGGGTCCTACACTATCAGAGGAGAAGGAGACAACAGGGATGGGAGGAGAGAATCATGGAGGGAAGGCCTGGGAGGGTGAGCAGGATTTGTAATGCAAACAAATTAATTAATAAATAAATGTATGTCTTAATGAATTAATTAAAAACAAATATTAAACAAAAAATGTGAAAGGATGAGTTGACCTAGCTCTACTATGTTTATTCTAGCACAATTGACATCAATTGAGCCCTGGCTTCATTCCAAGTAATTGATAGGTATTGTGCTAAGACCATATTAAGCTTAATTCATACAAAATAACTATGGGGCAAAAAATTCAAATTTTACATGTTATGCACTAGAACCCTGAGAGGTTAGGCAGCTCATCCAGGGCTATCTTGCTAGATGACAGCTAAACTGGAATTGAAACCTAAGATGATTCAGCCCCAACATTTAAGCCCGGTTGTGTGCACCTTCACCTACTTTAACAGTCATATAAAAAGACTACAGAAGAGATGGGCCCTCAAGTACATGGAGAAAGTTGACAGAACTTGCATAATTTATAACTTACTTAGGAAAGCTGATTCCTGAGTTAATGACATCGTATTCACTAAGGCTGCACATTGTTTCAAAACCAAAATCATAGGAATTCTCCTGTACCCTGAAGAGGAAGAGGATGGAGATCTAATGTCACTCCATATTTCATTGTCACACTTTTAAGGGAAACTAAAAGATATCACATGCATATTAAGAAATTAATATTTTGCTGGATCTGATAATACATGTGTGTAACCTTAGAATTCTGGTGGCTGAAATAAAATTTTTCTGAGTTGGAATTTAGCCTGTACTACATGGTCAGATACAATCGTAAGCAAAACAAAACAAATAAAACGCCCACAATAGTTCAACGAGGAAAGATTTATTTTCTTAATTTTTATTAGATAAAAGACATTAAAAATATCTCGATTAGAAGTTAGACTCTCGGAGGCTTGAAGTAATTTCCTCTGCAATACTAGGGTGAACCAATATGTAAATACAGCTTCTGACTTAAGTAAGAAAGAAAGGAATTCTGTTTTCAAAATATAAAACTCCCTTTTAATCCTTAACTCTGTCTCTAAAAGTTTATGCCCGGAGATTAAAAATACAATGTGTACTGACTCTAACCACTGATGGTGGTTCTTGCATGAACTTGCAGTAAAGATATTAATAATGGGTAAATTATACTCTATTATTCCAGCATCTCTATTAAGAAGATGGCCTTTAAGCTAATAGTAAGCAGTCAATGAGCTGTGGGTAATTGACCAATTTGGTCTGAGGGTACAGCTTTGGGTTATGTCATTTTAATGTAACAGCTTGACTTAATGATGTTCCAAATGACCTCTTCTGGTGATACAGTTTGAGAAAATGTATGCCAGTTGATGGGAGCTCTAAGGATTTATAATGGCTTTACTCGTGATGAAAAATGTATGTTCTCATATTTACCACTAGGTTATACAGGGGGAAACTTATATATGAGCAATGTGTTAATTACTTTTAAAGTTTTCCATCAACAGATCTTCACATTCACTTGAGTCCTTTCTGCTCTAATCCAGCCCTGATGTGCAGCTATTTGATAAGAAATTGTTGTTGCTTTTTTGGATGTGCAAGGAGTGCCCTCACCTTCAGATGTTAAATCACACCTATAGTAGCTATAAAGAATGTCCATCAAAGTGGCTGATAAATCTCAGTGAGGGGAACAGGATGAATGACTGAAGCATTCCTTGGTTGTCAGGCCCTTGGAGTTCAAACACTGATGTGTCGAACACTGCTAAACTCTGAATGCCTGGGCACATCACTTGACCTTCCTGTGTTTCCATTTCCTTATCTACTGAACCAGGCTAATAATACTGATTGACCTCATAAAGTTTAATTAGACCATTGGGAAGTTCTTTGAAAATGCTAAAGTATTATTTGTTGGCACTTAGCTTCGTGAAAGGTTTGTGTTTTTAACACACCGTGCCTTGAGGATGTGTCAGCATGGCTGCCAACTCACTTCCCCACCATATCTCTTTTGGGCTCCCTTTGAAGTCAATGGGAGTTCAGCTGATTGAAGGCACTGAGCGGAGGCTTTGGATGTTCATTGTGTTTTGTTGTGTGTTTGTAGTGGGCTGTAGTAGGGAGACCTGTACAGAGCAAGCCATGCTTTATTCTGGAAAGGGAATTTCTTGGTCCTCAGTGTATTGGGAATAAATGTTGGTTCCTCACTGAGCTAAATCCCAGAAAAGGAAATGTTTGGCAAAGATATAAAAAGTTTAAATTATTTGGCAATAATTAAACCATGTTTTATGGAACATAAAGGAAAGCAGGCTCCTCCAGGGGAAGATTAGTCCTTGTACGTTTTGTACAGATTACACAGCTGTTTTTCAATAATTATTGTTAAGTAGATGCATTATGAATGGGCACAATTATTATACTAATAGCACATACAATGACTATTATGAAACATATAGAATCTTTTTTAATACATTCTGTGACTTCTGCTAGAGCAATCACCAGAATACTTTTAATTTTATCTATAGAAATGTGTTATGTGACAAGTTTTTGCTTAAGGCTTAAAAACAATTATAAGAATTCCCCTCACAAAATTGTATATATACAAAAATGTTACCATAACTCCACGATTCTCTTTGCATACCAGTTTAATAGTTGGTCTACATTCCTACTTTTTCTTCAGGTTTTTTTCAAAAAATAAACTTCTGACACAATAACTGTTCTTGAATACCACTTTCTTGTTTCTTGAAACATATACCAATTTTATTATTTTACAAGCACCTGTATGCATATGTATACACAGGTACACATATACACATACACAGAGTAGCTACAGGGAAGAAAGAGGGAGAGGGGAGGGGAAAGAGAAGAAAAGAGAAGAGAAGAGAAGATAGAAGAGAAGAGAAAAGAAGAGGAAAAGAAGGGAAGAGAAGAGAAGAAGAGAGATTGTATTTTCCCCAGAAAGGCTTCGAAATGCTAAACAGCTCCATTAGTGACAAGGAGTCCAGAATTTAGTTTACATTTTCTAAGAACTGTTTCCCACAAAGGGGTCATCTCCATAAAGTGGAATACGAACAACTAATTTTTTAAACTTGGAAATAAGTTCTTTTCTCATACAATATATCTTGGTTATTGTTTTCTCTACCCTCACTCTTCCAAGTTCCTCCTCCACTTTCATCCCCTCCAGATCCACTCCCTTTCTGTCTCTCATTAGAAAATACAAGCTTTTAAGACATAGTAACCATACATGACAAAATAGAACATAATAAGATGAAGCACAAAGTTTTGTATTGAAGTTGGACACCGCATCCTAACAGGAGGAAAGGAGTCCCAAGAGCAGGTTCAAGAGTCAGAGACCCATTAGTTCTCACAGTCAGAAGTCCAATTTAAAACAAAAAACTAAGCTGGTCTGGAGACATGGCTCAGTAGTTAAGAGCAGTGTCTGATCTTTCAGACGTCCTGAGTTCAATTCTCAGCAACTACAGGATGGCTCAATACCATCTATACTGGGATTTGATGCCCTCTTCCAACTTGCTGATGTACACGGAGATAAAGTATTCATGCATAAAACAAATAAGTAAATCTTTAAAAGGTATACTATGCTAATAGCTGTAATATATGTGTTGAGGACTTAATGTAGATCCATGTAGGCTCCTTGGTGGTTGTTTCAGTCTCTGTGCACTCATATGTGCCTTGCTTAGTTGTTTTCCTTGTGTTTTCCATCCCTTGTGATTCCTAGAGTTTCTTCCTCCTTCTCTGTGTGGGGTTATTTGAGTTCGGAGGGGAGGGATTTGACTGGATATCCCTTTTAAATTCTCTCTCTGCACAATGTCTGGCTGTAGGTCTCTGTAGTTGTTCCTGTCTGATACTGGAGTTTGTCTTGTGTCTCTGATGATTACTTTATAAGGCAATGATCTGTGAGCATAGCAGCATAACATTAAGAATCAGTTCATTAATACTTTTTGAAATCAGCAGGTTTTTTGTTTGTTTGTTTGTTTGGTTGGTTGATTGATTTTTGATTTTTGGCTTTTTTTGTTTTGGGGTTCTGACCTATCTAGTCTGTGTTTCTTGGTTTCCCAAGCAGTGTTGGGTGTGGGTTCCTACTTGTAGAGCAGGTCTGTAAGTCATACGATGTATGAGTGTTTGTGTTTAGTCTTATCGAACTTGTTATGCCATGTTTAGTGGATATCCCTGGGAAGCCTGCTCTCTTCTGAAGGGAAATAGAGGAGGACTGGATCTGGAGGAAATGAAAGGTGATGTCAGCCTGGGAAGAGTAAATGAAGGGGAAACTTCAGTCCTGATGTATTGAAAACAAAAAACAAATTTAAAAGGTTTTGTGGCTTTGTTGGTTTCCATGTTTCTGTTTTAGTAGCCTGCAAAGTATCTTCCCACAGGCATAGACTAGAAAGTAGGGCTCCATGCATGCACCAGCTTGACATCTTCATGTTTAATGAGTTTTGTGGATGTTGTGCTTGGCAATGCAGATCCCTTTTGTCAGTATGTGGGAGCAAGCCTTAGTCCTTACATCAGCCCAGATTGTTTTGGAATTTCCATGGAGCCAATTTAATGGACAACTCAATTGATTATAACCCAGTCATACCACTGGAAGACTTTCTAGGCTACATGAGATAGCCAATGGAGAGTTTCTTCTCTGTTACTAAAAGTGTTCATGAGGAACACGTTCATAGATTCCATGGAGTTTTCACTGTAGTAAGCTTCATCACCACTCCCCAAATGCCCCTTCCCCCAATTCCAGCTTTCTCCCTCCATGCCATCTCCCAATCTGATTTTTCCACTTTCCATCTCCTACTACCCCTAGTCAACCCACAAAATCTACTCTATTTCCCCTAACAGGGAGATCCACGTGTCCTTCCTTGACCCTTCCTCTTTACCTAACTTCTTTGGGTCTACTGATTGTAGCTTGGTTATCATTTACATAATGGTTAATATTCACTAATAAAGGAAATGCATACCATATTTGTCTTTCTGGGTCTGGGTTTCCTCACTCAAGATGATTGATTCTAGATCTGTTCATTTGTCTGCAAATTTCATGATGTGATTTTTTTTAACAACTGAGTAATATTCCATTGGATAAATGTACCACATTTGTTTATTCACATTTCTGTTGAGAGAATGATCTGGGTTGATTCCAGTTCTGGCTACTATGAATAAAGCTACAATGAACATGGTGGAGGAAGTGTGCTTGTGGTATGATAGAGCATCCTTTGGGTATATTCCCAAGACTGGTATAGCTGGGTCTTAAGGTGGATCTATTCACAATTTTCTGAGGATCCATAATGATTTTCATAATGGCTATACGAGTTCACATTCCCACCAGCAAAGGAGGAGTGTTCCCCTTGCTTTACATCCTTGACATCAATGAGCTTGTTATTGATCTTATCTATTGTGATAGGTATTAGATGGAATTTCAAAGTAGTTTTGAATTTTATTTCCTTAAGGTACACATTGAACACTTCTTTAACTATTTCTCAGCCATTTGAAAGGCCTCTATTAAGAATTCTGTTTAGATCTGTAATCCATTGTTTAATTAGATTATTGGTTTATTGGTGTCTAGTTTCTTGAGTTCTTAATCTAGTTTGAAAATTAGTCCTGTATCAAACATGATGTTTGTAAAAATGTTTTCCCATTCTGGAGTCTGACACTTTTTCCAAAAGACAGTGTCCATTGTCTTTTTTCTTTCTTTTGGAAATTCATTAAGATCTTTATTGAAGCAACACTCATCAGAATATTTTATTCAATGTGGTTCCCCTGCCCTTTGTCCCATTGGTTGTTTTGCTTCTGCCATTCCATTAGATGGAATCTAACACTTCACTTTGATCCTGTTACATGTACAATGACATTAGCTATGTCTCCAAGAAAATTCGAGGAAACACCCGTTAATGTCCTATTAAGCTATGTGATCTGGTATCATCACTTCTGAATGTGGGTGGGGGTCAAAATAAATTAAAATCAGTATATTAAAGAGACATCTGCAGGCACACATTCACCACAGCCTTTTCCCAATAGCCAAGAAACAAAATCAAACATAAATGTCCATAAAGCAGGTGCCCAGGCAAAGAAAATATGCTATCATATGCAAATATTTTTGTTTAGTCACAAAAGAACGGAATTCCGTAATTTGTGGTAGCAGATGAAAGTGGAAGGCAGTGTATTAGATGAACACAGACATGGGTACAGAAAGACAAAGGTCACATGTGCTCTTACAGAGAGAAAGTGAGTTCCACAGAAGTAAAGAACGGGGAGAACAATGCTTACCAGAGTATCCATTGGCTTACAGAAGCATTTTCTTTTCACGAGGCCCCATTTATTACTTGTTGATTTTAGTGCCTGTGCTATTGGTGTCCTGTTCAGAAAGTCCTCACCTGTGGCAAACCATTCAAGGTTATTCTCTCCTTTCTTTTTTATAAGCTTCAGGGTATCTGATCCACTTTGACAGAGTTTTGTACAAGATGGAAACTATGTATGGATCTATTCTTCTACATGCAGACATCCAGTTTTCCAAGCATCATTGGTTGAAGAAGCTGTTTTTTTCCAGTGGAATGCAACTTTTGCTTTGTTTCTTTGTTTAATAATGTTCAAGTCGTATTTCTATTATAATTGCTGCAATTTATAATAATCTATTGGGAGTTATTTTTATCTCTCTACATTTATATGTTGAAGTACTAATGTGTACTAATGAGGTAACTTAGGAACTGTTCTACTTTGGGTTATTAGTGCTATGATGAAATATCATGACCAAAAACAAGTTAAGGAGGAAAGGGTGTATTTGTCTTACACTTCTACATCCACAGTGCATCACTGAAAGAATCCAGGACTTCAACTCAAACAAGGTAGCAACCTGAAAACAGGAGTTGATGCAGAGCCATGGAGTTGGTGCTGTTTACTGACTTGCTCTGCATAATTTTCTTATCCTGCTTCCTTATAGGATCCAGAACCACCAGCCCAAAGGTTTCCTCGTTTACAATAGGCTGGGCCTTTCCACAGTCGCTAAGAAAATGTTTTCTACAGACTTACCTATAACTCAATCTTTTTAAAAATACTTTGTTTATTCACTTTACATCCCTATTACAGCCCCCTCTCATCTCAGTTGTCCCTCACATGGCCTTCTCCCCCAATCCCTTGCCTTCTCCTCTGCGAAGATGGAGGCTCCCACAGGTACAAACCTACCATAGCACATCAAGACTCTGCAGAATTAGTCACACTCTCTCCCACTGAGGCCAGACAATGTAACCTAGTTAGGGGAACAGGATGCATAAGCAGGCAACAGAGTCAGGAGCAGCATCTGCTCCAGTTGTTGGGGAACTCACATGAAGACTAAGCTGCACATCTGCTATTTATGCAAGGAGGCCTAGGTCCAGTTCCTGTTTGTTCTTCGGTTGCTGGGTCAGCCTCTGGAAGCCCCCAAGGGTCCTGGTTAGTTGACTCTGTTGATCTTCCTGTGGAGTTCCTATCCCCTTTGAGTTCTTCAGTCCTTCCACCAACACTTCCACAAAACTCCCTAATCTCTGTCTAAACTGTTGGCCCCGTCATCTGATTTAGTCAGCTGCTGAGTGGTGGACAGTTATGCTAGCATCCTGTCTGTAAGCATTTCAGAGCAGTCCAATCTTTTAGAAGCTTTTTTTTTTCAGTTGGGATTCTCTCCTCTCAGATGAGTCTAGTCTGTATAAAGTTGACAAAAACAGCCCCCCAAAACATAGAGTTTACAATAGACATTAAGGAAATATAAGATTTTAGACAATTATAGTAAATATTCTTTCAGGAAAAGGAAAAAATTTAAAATGCTACAAAGGGGTAGGAAATAGATAATTATTTTCAAACCAAAGAGAGAGATTTATTCTAAGAAGCCAGTCCAGTTTGCACATGGCCTGAGAAGGAGTCCCTAAAGGTATGAGGCTATAATATACAGACTTGAAAATGTTAACTGATAAGACTTTATGCGGCTATGGGGAAGTGATTTTTCCATACCAGGCTAGACTTTCTAGTGTGGCTGCTTTTGGGTTACCTATGCTGCTCCTGCAGGCAAGCCCTCACCCATACTTTGCAAGTAAGTCTAATAAACTCCTTAATTATTCAAACTGAACTCCAGTTCAATTCTACTCTGTTTTCTTGGGGGGTGGGTGAGTGAAAGGATGGGTAATGATGGGGTGCATATAAGGAAGCATATGGGTTACTTTATTCTTTTTTGAGAAGTAATAATGATAACAGATTTCTAAATGACAATGGCACTATCCATATTGTCTGATTTCTGTCTCATGTCTTGTTTAATATCCAAGGTCTTTGGTAGAAAGCAGGCCCTACTCTAAGAAATACTCTGTTGCAGCTCACAGCATGGCAGCTTGTGTAGCACTTGACACCTTCCTTACCAACTATGGACAGTCACATACTGCACCTGTGCTTCAAAAGGAAACAGATATCTCAACATCACTATAACCCCAGACATGCTTCTGCCTTGTGATGATATGGACCATCCAAAAGCGCACATGTCCTGTGTCCAAATACCAGCCTGAAATAATCTTGCCAGTCTGTGGAGAACGTATGATATTGATGACGGCTTCTCTCCTCCTGGGCTAATACCACTGCTAATTTACGCCTTTTGTATCTGTTCTGCCTGTGTTCTGTCTGCTTTTAATCTAATTGGGTATGCCATGCCAGTGTATTTCAACATTGACTTACAAAGAATTCTATGCAGAGATAAGGAAGTCTTATGTAATAGAGGCAAAGCCCAGTTATTCTTGGGGTATTTTCTATCTTTGAACTCCTAATACATATGAAAATATTTATGTTCTCAGGTTTTTCTTCTCAATTATGTCATATAATTTTCTTTTAGAAACTATATTTTAAAACCCCAGTGATGTACATTCATTGAAAATGTATTCCAAGCATAGTAAAATATAAAACCTCAAAGAGTTTCAAAGCAAAAGATATCCATTTTGTCTTGCTGCATTAGTTATGCTTTTTGAGAACATGTTTCAAGTTTACGTAACACAGGTTTGTTTTGTCACATGTCTTTCACAGTGCTTTGAGATGCATCTGTTTAAAGTTTAATGTAATTTTACTTTTTAATGGTTTTTACTTTATATGTATGGTGAAGTCCAGTTCCAATTTTATGAACTCAGTTGGTTACTTAAATGTACTTCCTTTTTGTTCATAAGATTAGTTGATAGTTTAATTTGTATAGCACATTATTAAATTTGCCTATGCATGTACACACTGAACATACATGGGAACACGAATCAAAAAACAGCAAAAGGTTAATGTAATTAAGTGAGCGAGTCATGACTATCGAGCAATTGTTTGGATTCCTTCTATATTTGTATGTACAACTTTATTTTTTTATATTCAGATCCTCATTCATAATTAAAAATACTAGATAGACAAGGAAATGCAAATCAAAACAACCCTGAGATTCCCTGTCACAGCAGTCAGAATGACTAAGATCAAAAACAAAGGTGACAACAGAGGCTGGCGAGGATATGGAGGAAGAGGAACACTCCTCCATTGTTGGTGGGATTGCAGACTGGTACAACCACTCTGAAAATCAGTCTGGAGGTTCCTCAGAAAACTGGACAGAGTACTACCTGAGGACCCAGCTATACCTCTCTTGGGCATATACCCAAAAGATGCCCCAACATATAACAAAGACACTGGTCCACTATGTTCATAGCAACCTTATTTATAATAGCCAGAAGCTGGAAAGAACCCAGATGCCCTTCAACAGAAGAATGGATACAGAAAATGTGGTACATCTACACAATGGAGTACTACTCAGCTATTAAAAACAATGACTTCATGAATTTCATAGGCAAATGGATGGAACTAGAAAATACCATCCTCAGTAAAGTAACCCAAACACAAAATTCCACACATGATATACATGCACCGATAAGTGGATATTAGCCCAAAGCTCAGATTACCCAGGATGAAATCCTCAGACCACATGACACTCAAGAAGCAGGACAACCAAAGTGCAGATTCCTCATTCCTTTTTAGAAGGGAGAACAAAATACTCACAGGAGAAATACAGAGACAAAGTTTGGAGCAGAGACTGAAGGAAAGGCCATCCAGAGACTGTCCCACCTAAGAATCCAGCCCATATACAGCCACCAAACCCAGAAATATTGCTGATGCCAAGAAATGCATGCTGACAGGAACCTAATATAACTGTCTCCTGAGAAGTTCTGCCAGAGCATGGCAAATACAGAGGTGGACACTCATAGACAACCATTGAATTGAGTCCCAATTGGAAGAGTTAGAGAAAGGATTGAAGGAGCTGAAGGGGTTTGTAACCCATAAGAACATCAATACTCCCAACCAAAGCTCCCAGGGACTAAATCCTCATCCAAAGCGTACACATGGACAGACCCATGGCTCCAACTGCACATGTAGCAGAGAATGGCCTTGTTGGAAATCACTGGGAGGAGAAGCCCTTTGTCCTGCCAAGCCTAGATGCCCCAGTGTAGGAGAATGTCAGGGCGGGGAGGCAGGAAGGGGTGGGTGGGAGGAACAACCTCATAGAAGTGGGGTGGGGGTGGGGGAATAACATAGGGTGTTTATGGACGGGAAACCAGGAAAAGGGATAACATTTGAAATGTAAATAAAAATTATCCAATAAAATATTTAAAAATTACTAGATAGAATAATAACTAAAAGAAGACCTTTTAATATATACCTCTTCCTGTGTTGTCTTACCTGGCTAAAACCTTTTCCTGAGCATCTGCCCCATTGTCTCTCTATACCTCTCTACATTTTTCTTTTATCTTCATTTTTCTTTCTTTTACTTATCTTTTCTTTTATCTTTTTAAATTGGATTATACAAGAGGAGGGTTAGGATTAAGCAAATGTGCAGTGGCCCAAACATCAGCAGTCAAAACAGAAGAAACAGTTAAAAAAAAAATCAGGATCTCAACCATTCTATTTTTAACAGTTAGAGATTCTGCTATTATTAAAATATACACAACCTTTTTGTGCTGTCCAAGTTATCCTGGGTATTATTACAGTGTGTGTCCATCTTGAGTCAGGAGATGCTCAACACATCTCAGTTATTTAGAAATCTGATTAACAGAGGGACTGCCTGCCTCTCACTCTATAAGGTATTTTTTCTAGGCAGAAAAGCTTTGGACCACTTTTCTTTCTTTCTTTCTTTCTTTCTTTCTTTCTTTCTTTCTTTCTTTCTTTCTTCCTTCCTTCCTTCCTTCCTTCCTTTCTTTCTTTTTTCTTTTTTGTTTTTGTTTTTTTATTTTTTTGAGGTTTATTAAGGACAACATTTAACTGGCGCTGGCTTACAGGTTCAGAGGCTCAGTCCATTATCATCAAGGCAGGAGCATGGCAGCATCTAGGCAGGCATGGTGCAGGAGGAGCTGAGTTCTACATCTTCACCAGAAGGAAGCCAGGAGCAACTAGGATGACAGTCTGCAAGCCCACTCCCACAGTGACACACTTCCTCCAACCAGGCCACACCTTCTAATAGTGCCACTCCCTGGGCCAAGCATATGCAAATTGGGTCATCTTTCTAAGAAGTAAGTACTCAGCTGGGGAGTGGCTTCCTTCCTGCTCATAGTTACATTAACCCAAAACCTTACTGTGAGTATCAAAAATGTTTGATGCACAGCCCCAAAGACAGTTTGTTTAAAACTGTTTTATAATTTGTATGAGTAGTATAGTGTATTTTCTTCAGTAGTATGAATTACATCTTGACATAAAGTAAATCATTGACAATGACTTTCCATTAAACACTTATGCTTTTCTCTATGTCATGAAAATGAGAATATGTTAAATATCTTCACATTGATATAGTATTAGAGCGAGACTGTAGATGAGATGCAATTACTTGTGAACATGGTGTTGAAAATTCTAGCCTTGTGTACTCTGCATAATTTAAATAGGAAGATAAGTTCTGGTGATATTCCGTCATTGGTAGAGGGCTTGCCTAGCATGCACACAGTCCTGTGTCCAGTCCCCAGACTATGTGTACTAGGTGTGGGCCTACACACATGAAATTCTAGCATTCAGACTGTGAGGTAGTGAAGCAGAGGTTCAAGATCATTCTCAGCTCCATTGTCCTTGGAATACATTACTGCCTATTTCAAAAAGCAAAAAGAGGAGAATGACTAGGGATATTATTTGAGCAAATATTTTCATTTTGTGTTGATCGATTTTGAACATAGATTTGAAAGATATAATATCTTTTAGGTAAGCCATTTGACAGGCAAGACAAGGACGTCATAAAGCATTAAATGTTTGGAATGAAGCTGTGATCAAATATCTCTTTACATTTAGTATAAAAAACTAATAATTTAAAGAGCTGCATGAGATAAAGAGGAAATGCAATCATTAAATCTAATGAGAAAAATATGAGAGTCCGACAAACCCATACAAAAGTTGTGAGCACAGCTAGTTCCTCGGTCACTTCAATGATAATCTCTGAGAGCCAATTTTTTTTGAGGGATCTATCCTTTAAAAGTTCTTCAAATCTGTCCTGATATTTTCCCATAGCAGAAAGGGCGTGCCTTAGATAGAGTGCTGAGAGAAAGGAGCTCGTCGACCCGTTACAATCATTGTCCATTGAAATATTTTCAGTGACCCTGTCAAAGGAAAATAAATTTTGCATCAATAGGTTTAATAAAAAATAATAAATGACCATATCGCTTAGTTGTCCTCCTGCTAAGTGGATGTCTCTGTCCAATCTGTAGCTCTGAGAGTGTTTTCCTTTTAGGGAGGCAAGTGGGTCACATCATTTATAAGGTTTAAGCTGTCAAATGGGCTGTCATTAGCCCACTAATGTATGTCTGGGGGGAAACATTCTCCCAGCTGCTGCTGTTCGTAAACCACTCAGTCTGTAGTGAAGTATTTAATATTTTCAGCAGACCACCTCTTGTATATTACAGTTCTTTTCTGACTCTCTTTCTGTGCTCTACTCCATTCCATCTCAAGTATGGGTCATGCCAAACTTTGTGATATATTTATCCTCCCTCTGTAATAACAGCAATGATATGAAGGGATCATCTTACACTCCTATGTTAACAGGAGTCACTTAAGAAGGGCCATATTTGACCTTTCTCTCCCCCAAACAATTTCTTTAGGTCACTGAGAAATGCTTGCATTCAGATGTGAGTACTTGTTAGTTGACAAATTAAAATCCCGAACAATAGAAACTTTGCATTGCACATCATTGGTTTCTGAGAGCTAGATAAGAAACATTTCAGAACGAGATTGCAGTCATTTGGCAGGAAATCTTTCTTTGGTTGCGAGATGGGAAGATTGATGGAGTATCCACTGCAGCAGAGCATACTGATACTGGCAATAAGATCTGAATCCATCAGGCAGAGTTCAGGCCTGGATACTTTATATGTGATGGAAATACTATGAATCCAGCACAATAGAGAGATGAAACTGCAGGATAAAAAGTACTGAAAAAATAAAAATTATCTTTAGATTGCTCTTAGGGTATTTGGGGGACCAGGTCTTAATACATTTGAACACTGGGACTAGTAGTTATTATGAGAATTCAGACACTGCAACACATCTAAATTAGGAGACGCTCTGAAAGCCAGTGTAGTAATGGAGACGAGTTTTCCCTGAAGTTCATCAGAAGTGAGAAGTAGGGATAGAGGTAAATGAAGAACATGGGAAATTGTGGAAGCAGATGGTCTTGTCCCAAGTATAGGATGCAGAAGTCATTCATAATAGAAGCCTCCAGACAATTACCTAGTTTTCTAATAGCACCCCAGGTACAAGAAATAAGCACTGAGTATATTTAAAATACATATCTGCATTCATTTTTTCCAGATGCCCAAAATGGTGGACATGTAGATTTTATTTGGAAATTGATATTTCATTGTATTATTCAAAGATAAAGCCAATCAAAGATGAGAATAATGTCTGATACAAGGATATTATCACTAGAAAAATTCGTTCACATATTTTCTTAATCTGTGTAATTTTGGACACATGTCAGATCTGAGGGGAAAATACAAAGTAAAAGCCAAACCACTTCCTCTTTCAACTGGTCGAAGTGTTGGCATAGTACAGTCAGTGCTGAATTTGGAACAAGATGGAAGAAATTTAGAATCAAAGCTTTTACAGAAAGCACCTCTGTTTTCAGAGACCAGCCACCACAAATGTTCGTTTCACATTATAGCAATTACTTAAGACAAAAAAAATGGCAGTAGATGGCAGTGAATACAGAGACCCACAACAGACCAATATGTAGATAATAAAGGATTTCATAGTTCTCAACTCTAACATTGACATTGATGCCGAACTATGTCCTTCAAAGGCTCAGGGATCATTGGAGAAGAGGAGCAGAAAGATGCTTAAGAGCCACAGGCAGTGGATATGTAGAGTGAAGCAGTGTTTTCTGAATGCAACAGGACAATTACATATACATATTAACAATAATTGTGACAATCTACATAAAACTTACGCTACAGCAATTGAGATAAGATTCCGGCATGGAGCAGAGAAAAATCCAAGATGCTTGCTCCTAGCAAGGAGCTACTGGCAACTGATGGCTGCTGTTGGAGGGAGAATTAGTTCTCTTCAGGGACACTGTTCTTGATAGGTTATCCATGCTCCAGTACACAGTCCTACATAAATGACACATGTACACATGTGGCAACAGCAAGTAGAATCTGTGGATTTTGAAAGGGAACACAGGAAATTAGAAGGGAATAGTAATAGGGGTAGGCTTCTTTCCTTCCTTCCTTCTTTCCTTCCTTCCTTCCTTCCTTCCTTCCTTCCTTCCTCTCTGTCTCTGTCTCTGTCTCTCTCTCTTTCATATTGGCATATTTCATAATAGTTGGAAAATGTTTTGATCTTTCTGTACTTCCTTTGTATGGAGAGGTGATCACATGATCAGGCTTTGAATGTAATTACAAGTGTCCTGTGCTAGTTTAAAAAGGAGAGATGTGAACCATTTTTTCTTTGGTTTTTCAAATCCTGTCATCTTGCTATCTAGAATACAGATGTGCTAGGTAAGCGGCAGATCTCCTACTAGATGAAGAACAAAGGGCAATGGCTTAAGGATGACAAAATCATAAGTGGGAAGTAACTTGGTTTTGAAATTTTAATGAAGCAGAATTATCCTTCAGATTTTTGTGGGATTAAAATTTGATTTATGTTCTACCTATTATTTCTAGTATACATAAGCATTGGCAATTGATTATCTCACAATTGATCAGGATTATTAATTAAATTACTAAGTACAAACACTCCTACCAAAATTGTGGCATGCAATGGGGGCATAATATGTTACAGTTCATTGAGGAAGTTGCAACCAATATGCAAATGTTCACATTTAAAATTGTAAAATTGCTAGAAATGATGAGAAAAAGGAACAGAAAAAAAAACAATGAAGGCAAGAGATGGCTTCAATTAAGTCACACAGAAAGTCAACTGCTACTCCTTCAAACAGTTTCTTCAATTTGAACCAAGTGCAATTCTCCTCTGTACCCCTAATATTTGAACCTTATTGCATGCATTACTGTACCATTCATAGCTCTGGGAACACTTAGATTACTTTAGATATCACTGTGGGGTCTCTATTCTGTGGCAGGCATATGGTTCTATCAACTCTAGCACCGTGAGCTCCAGGGAAACAGTGCTCACTCCGTAAGGAGTCTCTCTTCTTACTTATGAACTGAAATAGTTCCCAGAAGTGCTGACTAACCATTACTTGTGAGAAAGTTATTTTTATTTTAAAGGAAATCCAACTGCAGCACACAACAAAAGGACTGTGTTGGCATGTAGTAAATGCTCAACGAAAGCTTAGGATTGATGGTTTGTGTATTTCTCATCCGACTTGGCTGTATAACCCTGCAACACTTCATCTTCTCTGCAGTGTGTTTGCTGACTGCCTTTGTTAAACGCCACTGGTAACATCCTCTGCAGCTCATCTGTGCCTTCTGGATGAGGCAATCCCTTTTCTGTGGAAGCATTATCAGTTAGCAATATGCTTAAGGGAAGCAACCCTTGACCAGAAAATAAATCATAAGCAATTTAAGTTGCTAGTGTTATATTTGCATGCAAATAAGAGAAAGTCAAAATAGTAATAAATGCAGTGGAACATTTTTTCTTTTTACTGAACAGATCCAAAAGTCAAGAATTTGGAGCACCACAGAACTTTGTTCATAGAATTCTCAAGAATCCAACTCTTTCCTACCACACAGCCACATTTTAAACTTCTCATTCTTAAAGTCATCTTGTGGCAGTTAATATTAGCTCAAGCTATTTCTATATTTTTCTTTCAAATTAGCGGGCAAAAAGAAGGGATATAGAAGGTAGATACAGGAGCTTTCCACTAGATGCTAAAAAATAAGGTTCCAGAATATACCATTAGGCTTGTCTCGTAGAATCCATTGTAGATATCTAAAGAGCATCTTGCTCAATATTTATTACAAAGGGAGTTGGGAAATATACTATTTATTCTAGGTTATCCTGAGCTCAGCTGAAGTTCTTTCGCATGGTAAACAGAACAGTAGAAGAGCCTAAAGAGATATGAACATCCTTTTCTACTCATTTACAAAATGCTAGACTAGGACTTAGTTATTACTGGAATCAGGAGTATTTCCAAGGCTCATATATTAACGGCTCAGCCTCTAGCTGATCATGCTATTGAGGGGTGATTAGATCAAGAGGTTACAAATCCTACCAATGGATCAAATTACTGAGGAGTTTATAGTGAATGAGCTAGAAGAGAGTGGATTCTAGGAGGTAGTAGATGAGCTCTCTCTCTCTCTCTCTCTCTCTCTCTCTCTCTCTCTCTCTCTCTCTCAGCCTCCTTTATTGCACGATCCTACCATGATGTTCCATCTCAACAGTGGAACCAGCCAATCTCAGGCTGAAGTCTGTGAAACTATGAGCCAAAAGAAAACATCTCTCCCCTGAGTTGGTGTTTTTCGGTGCTGCAATGCTGACTCACAAGGGAATAGACTTAGTTTTTGCAATAAAATTTGTGAAGATGTCTAATGGGAGATTTGGAGAAAGCCCCACCTCTATAATAAAAGTAAATAAAACAAGAGAGAGAAGAGAGCTGTTTAGCTCTTATCTATTAGGTATTATTTCTAGACTATAAATGCCAGAATACTTCTGTAAGACAAAGCTGAGAGGTTCAAATTGAAAATATAGATGATTATGAACAGATCCCATCAGGAAGTCTCTGACTCCCTATAAACATATGCACACAACATGTGTTCTTGTTGCTCAAGCCATGATTATTAGGCAATGAGTAGTGTGCAGCTAAAAGCAATGAAGTTAATACAGGCCTTCTATGGCAGAATGAACCTGAAATCTCTTGACACAGTGGAGAGAATGTTTTAAGTAAGCTTTGTCTGCCCTCACTTTTTCTTTCTCTACATTCCATTTTTCTTCACCTATATATAAAAGAATTATACCCAGACATTGACACTTGGAATTTCTTTCTTTCATGGTCAGATATACAAACAAAGGAACCTCACGAGTCAGATATACCAACCATACGACCTACAAAATATAGAATTAATCTGAAAAGATTTAGAATTCCATAGTTACAGGGAAAAAATTGGCTTTTGAGTACACAACTAGAATTATTTACTAATGGGATGGCAAGATGTTTCAGTCAGTAAAATGTTTGCCCTTAAAACACAAGGATCTGAACTTGATCCCATAAAAATTAAGGTAAAATCTTTGGTTCAGCTTGCAAGGCTCAGCATTCTTATAGCCTCAATCCTGAAGAGGCAGAGACAGACAGATCTGCCTGGGTCTCACTGACCAGTCATGTTTGACCACTTGGTGAGCTCCAGACTAGTGAGAAAGACTTTCTCAAAAAATGTGCATTAAAAAAGATAAACAGAGCCTAAAAGTGGTACCCAAAGCTGTTGCAAGAGCAGTCTTGCACCTGAAAACATATGCACACACACTTGCACACACAAGTGCACTTCAACATGCACAAATGCATACATAAGAACACATGTACACACAAACACACACCTACAGGTTCACACACTATTGACCTATAGATTCATTATCTTTTTGTGTACCTAATTGCATCATTGAATACAAAATATCATTTACATCTATGTTTAGCTTTCTATGAGACACTTTTTTGAGGACATTATACCGGTTGATGCCTCAGTAGAAAAATAAAGGCATACAAAAGAAGTATTGTATGGTGTGTGGAGAAGAAAATATTCAGCATTGTGAGTACTATCCAGAGAGTGAATCACTTAGGAATTCCTGACATATAGTGGTAATTATTTCCTCTTCCTTATCTTCCTCTTTTGTCATCCTTTTCTTCTTTCACCACCACCACCACCTCCACCACCACCACCACCACCACCACCACCACCACCACCACCACCACCACTACCACCACCATCACTGCTGTCATCACTATTTTTGTCTTCCAGCAAATTCCAGGAGAGCTGAAGCATGAGAATTCAACCCCCACTAATATGCTGCCTAGTTTGTCGGATCATGGAGAATATTCTTAACTGTTCCTCTTTTGCTCTTACAGGGTCTTCCATCAGGCAAATCCAACAGGGAACCAGAGCAAAAACTGTAGCGAAGCTGACATGCTTCCCACAGTTCTTTAAATTTCATGGTACAGTGGTTAGAGAAAGGTGGGGATAATTTCTCTGCCTTAGTATTAGTGCATGCCCAGAGCATCACAGTTGTTTATTATCATGTCTGAGTATAACATAATTAACAAGTGGGAAATATTCTACCATTGATATGGGACCTAAATTAGAATCTTAGTTTAGAGATTTCAGTATGAGTCATAAGGTATGGTTTGATTATTCGAAGTGAATATCTTGGTGAACTTTGGAAATTACCAAGTGTCATTGAGCCTGGATGTGCCAGGTAATTCTATATTCAACTAGCATGCAAAACAGAACAAAGATTATTCACAGCTCCCTAAAAAACAAGAAGACATTTCCTTTGTAATTCTCTTTTAAGAAAATCATGCAAAATACTTCTAGTGTGTGGATTGCCAAACCTATACGAGTTCATACTGAGTGGTGTGTGATGTTCTTTATCTTGATCCATCTTTGCTAGAGACACAGGGGAAGTCTTACATTTCCTTCAGTATGAGAGCCAAGTAAATAATCCCCTGTTTTTGAAGAGTTTGACCACGATAGCCACAGCAGGATGCTGATAACCTTTTTCAGAATGACAGGTTTGGACCTCGATGAAATGGTCCTCTAGATATCAAGCCTGTGACCCCATGCATCACGATAGACTTTGCAAAGGAATTATGTTTTCAGTGTGTAAGACAGTTTCTTATAAGGGAAAGCTAATTTGTTTGTAGTGAAGCAATCAAAACTTTGTATCACACAGGAAAGACTTGGTTTAATGTACCAGGAGAAGAAAACAAACTGCCTGATTTCTGGTTGGGCAGCTGATATAATGACAAAACAGACTGGGAATAAGAAGTCATAGAAGTTGGATGGGCAGATATGAAGTTGGATTCTACAAGGTACATGGCAGATATTGGTGTGGTGTCCTTTTAAGATTTAGTCTAGTGACTCTAAAAAAAATTATTAGGGTTGCTCACAGAGGTTGGGTGACTTCAAGGTCCTTGTATCAGCAAAAAGCTTACTCCAACAGAGTGAGGGATGACTCACAAAAGCTACACCTCTTCTCAGCTTGCTGAAGATTCATGGAAATTTCCTCTCTTTCCACTACTTAATGTAACCTTGAGGAGGGGCAAAGCAACTGAACTAACTAAACTTTATGATTTTTGTTTCATTAGGTTCTTGAATCTTCTGTGAACTCCTCTCTTAAGAAAGTAATGATTCAATTTGAAGGAAATAGCTATTCATGTTTTGTTTGTTCTCATCTGAGACTATGCAGTAGTAATCACTAAGGGCTTGAGAACGAAGACGATATAGAGGAATGCTGGATATCACATTCCACAGCACAATTGTGTGACTGCAGTTCACTGTAATGTACATTTTGTAATCAGAAACAAAAGAAGCACTCAAAGGCCCCAAGTGCAAAATAACGAGGCAATGGAAACATTAATCAATCAGTATATATATATATATATATATATATATATATATATATATATATGATATATATGAACACACATATGTATTTATTGAAAATATCACGTTGCCCCTTGCATGCACAATTACCACATTATCCCCAAAATTAAAAAAATAATTTAAAGCAGTTGGTCATGTTACCTGATGATGATTTGATCAGCACACACATGAACATGCATCAAATTGTTACAAATTATCTCAGTGCTTTGTATAATTAAAATAAAATAAGAAGATTATTTTTATCTCAGAATGTGCTTAGAGCAAGTATGTTATTTCAGAAGAATGGAGGCTGCTGCCTCTGAGCCAGTGTAGATATGTTGGGGTGAATATCTTTTCTTGGCCAGGATATAAAGGTTTTTTTCCTGTCTATTAATTTTGAACCATGAGGAAAATAGAAATATATGTAGCTAATTTTTGGAATTGTAGAAAAATTGCAGTGGCCCTAATTCTTATTTAGAATCCTGAGAAGGCTCTATAAAATGTATGGGTAATTATAAATGTTTTGATTATGTGTCTTCCAATACAGTGGTTTTATCTCATTGTAGGTATGGGGAAACTTAGAAGAATCCAGCTTTCCTGGTTGAAAGAGTTAGCCTTAGGTCCCTAAAGCATAAGCATATATCACTAATCTCCTATGTCTCAAAGAAAAGAATAATTCATCTGAGACCTTTGCAATATGAAATATGCTAAATAGGACAAAATTCCCAGAACCTGATTGAAAACAACAACAAAAAAAACAACAGATTTTTTTGTAATACTATACATGCCATTCCTCTTATATCTCACACATGCACACATGCACACACACACACACACACACACACACACATACACACACACACACACACACACACACACACACACACACACACACCCTACATTATTTCTGGTGTTGCTAAGCTTATGTTGTAAAATTCATTAGAGACATATGTTTATTTTTCAATTAATGTGGTATTTTGATATGTTCCTGTTGTTTATGCTATGAACTAGTAAAATAGTTCTAAATATTTGTAATAATGGTTTTAAGTTTCTTGGATTTTAAAGTGGAAAGTGTTCCATAGGGGTTACTGGTCAAATCTACACAAACCATCATGAGTAACACAGACAGTAGAACCATTAGATTTCACCAATGACCACTGTTTCTCGGCAGTTGTCTGTAAACAAGAACCAAAGGAATGGGATAGAATTTCTAGAGGAGAAATGTGCTCTTCCCACTCTGAAAGATGGAGCTGTGAGAAGTCAGGAGCCACATACTAGTTCCTTGGAAAGTCGTGGACTAGGAGAAAGATTTAGCTTGGATGGTATAGTTGTGAGTAGTGTCCTTTAATGTATGCATAGAAAACTAATCCATTTTGGTGCCTAGACAAATCAGGCATAATTCAAGATAGGAGAGTCTGCTTAAGACAGGCTAAGATTTCAGCACAAAGACATGTGTGCACAATTAGTCTTGTTTAATGTTGATGTAATGTGATTGATGGGGATAGATGCGATGAAAACACTACAAATTAAAAGACTATCTTTTTTTTTTTTGGTTCTTTTTTTTCGGAGCTGGGGACCGAACCCAGGGCCTTGCACTTCCTAGGTAAGCGCTCTACCACTGAGCTAAATCCCCAGCCCCCTAAAAGACTATCTTAACCATTTAAAACGATACCAAAAGACATTTACTATAATGCCCTGATCAGTCTGCTCCCAAAACTTTAGTTTATTAGCATCAGAGGCAAAGACACAAAGTTGCTCGCTTGGAGGGTACCTACTCATGCTTTTCTTTCAAGTGCACATATTAGTGGAGGCAAACAACTTTTTATTCCTTCTGGAAACCAAGTAGCAAACAAACTACTCCTCAGAACCTTTTTCCATTTATATCTTTAATTAACAAGAGAAGTAAAAGTTTACATGTAAGAGTAATGTCCATGTGACTCCTTAGTCTTAAAGAATTGAACAAAAAGTAGTTTGTCAAACTTAAGTGTCAAGATGTGAGGTAGAGGTGGGATATTTTAGCTTGAATGTACTACAATAAAAGTTACAAAACACAATAACAAATTCATTTTTGCTGAATATAGAATGCATCATCACCATCCACTTACCAAATGTATTTGACTTTCCTTGCACAAACCATTAGTCTTCCAGTGGACACCAATTGGAGGGCCATGATTTTCAATTAAGTTGTAACATTACCTACCAGGAAATGGCATCATTAAATCTCACATGTTATCTTGCTATGATAGCTCACAAGTCTGATTCAGATCACAACTGCTTTTATTTTCTAAGAAAAGTTCTTCTACAATTTGATGTAGTTAAAGACTTGCTTTTCCTTGGTAGATATGGTCATTACTTGAAGTATAAATGTATGTTGTATAAGAGGGAAGGTTTTAGATGTTATTGTGAAAAACAAAAACAAAAACAAAAACAAGAGAATGTGGCAATCTGTACATATGTGGAAGGTTCAGGTTTTGGAGAACTATTCATGTATGTGGTTGTTAAATGAGGCTATTGTTGGTGTGTTTGAATGAAATTATTACAAGAAGTGCCTGAATCCCTTTATTTCTTCAAACCTTCCTCTTCTTGACCCTTTCTAGCTGAGCAGTGGGGTGAGTTAACGGAGGGCAAAATATCAACTATTCCATAAACTCATTAGATTTCAGGTTGAAATAATCTGTGTGCTTATGAATGTTGTTTTGAAATCTACTGAATATAATTTCAAAATTAATTTTTTTCTCATGTATTTTAAGTTGTAAAAGCAACTAGAGCCTTTAATTTGAACATGATAGATTGAAATTAGAACTTGCCCTTAGTTTATGGAATAATCCAAAAGAACAAGAATGAGAAACAGCTCAGTAAATCCAGTCAGTAGTGAAATCCAAGAACAGCAACAGCAAAAGACCTCTAGTAATCATTTACTCACAATATCCATGACAATCCTATTTCATAAGGTCTTGATGAAATTTTAACTAATTGTCAAAATTAATCAGACATTTTCAGAATGCTGAGACACATTTAAGAACAGCAGGGGGATACCAGTAAGACCTCTGAGGTTTCTGTAATTTTAATTTTCACTCTTCCAAGGTCTATCTTCCCAGTTCCAGGACAGTTTTGTAATCCAGCAACCTGGGACCTACAGGAGCTACAGAAAGCAGCCTAGCTGCTTGCTGGAAGAGGATAGGACAAGTGGGAGCTTCCTTCACAAAACCACCACAGGAGACCTGTCAGTATTTGACAGGAGGTATGTTCCTAAAGGTCATTTGATTTGAGTCAACTCAATTCAAATTTTCCTCAGTGAAGAAAGTCCTGTCTCCAGGAAGACAACTGGTAATTATTTACATATCTGTGCTGTTTGACAAAGCGCTGCAGAAGAGAAAACAAAAGGCTTTCCACAGATACTAGAAGAAAACCTGAGGGACATGCCTCTTCTAAGAGGTCTTAGCATAGGTGTAGTTTTTCCACTTATAGGCATGAGCTTTGCACAGATGACTTAAGAACACTGTCACAACTGACCTCAGTAATCTGTCATTGGCAAAAGTGTGCCAGTAAATTAGTACAATTTTGTTATCTTACTCCTGAGGGAGAAAATGTCAATCTGTCCTCCAGCTTCTCCCAGCAATCCCAGTTCTGAGAAGAAATGGAAATCTCTACAAAACAATCAAAGGATTATATGGTTGCCCAAACATTCAGATATAGTGGTACCCCTCCACCCCTTGGATGTTCAGGGAACTCTTGGAGAATATAATTTCCATGTAACCGGCTTCCGAATTGACCGAAGAACTTCAACCAAGTGTGTAGCACATACTTGTAATCTAGCCATGTGTGAGAGGAGTGTGAGGCTAGCCTGGGCTGTAAAGCAGCTCCTGTGGGGTCAAACCAAAGCTCAGGGATGTTGCTCAGTAGATAGCTCTCCTAGCATGTGCAAGGCCTGAGATTCACTCCCTAGCATCCAAAAGTAAAATGCAATAAAAGTAAAAATAAGCACAGCTCCCTCCAACTAGACAAATGAGAAATTAATACAATAGAATGCAATAAGTGGCTAGTCTTTGCTGATTAATCAAGAAGCTATAGAAACAAAATTTAGAAGGGGAAAACACTTTGAACGTATTAGTTCTCCTCATTTTACATAACTGCAATAAAAATGTCGAGCCGATGAATGACTCGATTGAGGATGAAAAAGCATTTAAAATCTCTGATATATTTTTTCTTTTATTGGAAATAGTTTCTTTTATGATTTGTAAAAAGTCAGCTTGCAGAAACCAGTACTCTATGAAGTTTTAAAATTCAAAATTATATAATAAAGTTTCAACAACACAAAGAAATCACTCTAACAAAAAGAGTTTAAAGACCTTTAAAATATCAAAGAAAATGTGAGACTAAAGCTGTAGGAACCCAGGGGTAATTGTGAAATGTTCAAAATACTAAAAGAACAGTGAAACCTCAACTTAAATATTAAGAAAGATAATATAGTTGGCTAGAATTTGATGGTGGATAAAAGAAAGGAACAAAGTTGGTAAAATGGTGTAAGTAAATGAACCAATATCGGCATCGATAACTAAGAATGTTATCCTGTCAATCAACAGAGGCTTTAACTCAATTATGGAGTTGGAGTTGTCATTCATTGGTAGACATATGTTTAACGAGCTTAAGTCTGAGTTCAATCCCTGGCACAAAAAGGAAAAGAAAAAAAAGGGAAGAGGAGAGAAGGAAAGAAAAAGAAATAAAAGTTTTCTAAAATAAAAATAAAAGCTGGATCACATAAAACGCAGCTTGATGCTGTGCTGTACACAGAGCCACACCTTAAACAAATGAGTCATGAAGACAAGAAATAAAAAAGTGTGTAAACACATACCAGGCCAGTGCAAATAAGAAAGCAGTGCTTGCTCCCCGTGTATCAACTGGAATATTGAATCATGCTCCAAAACATCAATTGTTCTATATTTTTAACCTTAAAATATGTAATTCCTGGTATTTATGAGGAAAAGATACCATGCATTTTCTTCTAATATGAAACATAGGAGTGGCAGAAAGACACTTGCAGAGGGATAGTTTGGTCAGTATTTCAGAATTTGGAACAGGCCACCAGAGCTTAAAAGGAGTACGGAGAATTTAGGATACCAAAGGTTCACATCCTCACCATGCACATGCAGAGACAAACACAGGTACTCCAAATTTTTATTTCATATGACTCTGTGATAGCAATGAGAATTAACTGGGAATCCAATTAATCCAATTTTTAGAGGAAAAATCTAAAGAAAGTTTTAAAAGTACAAATAATTCATGCAATAAAACTAAAAAGTGTAAAAATATAGTGGTGGTGAAAGAAAGAAATAATAAAAAATTAAAACTTCACTTTACTATCTCAGGCCAATAAAATATCTCAATAGATATACAGTACCTACAAAAACAAGTTAACGAATACTCATCTTGGAGTCTGAACATAACTAAAATTCTTTTGAGTGTTAGGATCAAGTAAATATTCATTTCTTTAAAAACATGTTTAATGAGTAGGAAAAATAATTAAATAAGATATACAAACAACCCAAGATATTAGCATAATGATAAGAAAATATACCCACCAAAATATAAGAGAAATAAGTTTAAAAGGAAAGGTTAATTGCCTCAGAAGAAAGAGTAATATTAATAGCTATAATAAAATCTTTTTTAAGTAAAATATCAAATTGATGCAAAAATTTCATGAGAAATTATAATGAGAAGTGAATTATAGAAGAAATTATAAGAATGATACAAGCTAATTAAACTCTGATTCTGGGAGATAGAACAACCTCTATTACCATACATTAGAGACCTAGCAATGATATCCTAACCAACAAACGCGAGTTCCAGACATTTCAGAGCAGTTTGACTAACGCTTTGATACATATATGAAGTCTGATTTCCAAAGTTTCTGAATATGCAGAATGCATAAATCTTCCCAAACCATTTCATGATTTAGATATTTCATTAACTTCAGGAAAAACTGCCAAGTGTGTAACAGAAAAGCATGGGCTGCCTTATGAATACCAATAGAAGATACTCACATCTATCTGTGTTTCAGCGGGATGCACTTTCTGTGACAGCTGATGGCTGAGGTACTGATGCATTCTTTTGTTAAAGTCAGAATCAAGAAAACAGATTATGTAATAATATTTTCAGCAACTAAATATTTCAACACCTCAAAAAAGTGGGATGGAATCAAATATATGTTTGGAGAAGACAAGAATAATTTTAGACATCTAACACAAAATAATTTACACACACACACACACACACACACATATATATATATATACATATATATACTGATTACAATTGATGAAGCATAGGTATATGGTAATGCAGATAACGCCCTTATCTTCAGATGAGAAAATGAACTCTAAAATCAGCAAAAAGCTGCGTACAGTTGTTTTTTTCATAGAATACTCCTCACTGATCATTCTGAATGTCATGGCATCTTTAATACATGACATATTGGCCTTTTCCTTAAAAGACATTGTTCTTTTATTCTTTAAGTTGTGAAAACTTGTTTTCAAGGATTTTAAAAATGGTTAAATTAGATGAAAATTATACGGTGATAACTTTGCTCCATCTTTAAGTAATTGGTCCTGTTGCTTATCCAGATAAAGAAGAGTCAGCCTTTACTGAGAAATCAGGTTTTGGAAAGATTCATTCAATATTTATTCCAATCCTTCTAGGTAGGTATGCCCGATGCATGAAAGACACAGCTATGACCAACACAAATCCTGATAAAAGTAATTATCCTGTGCAAATAGCATTAATCAAGCTTAGTTGTTTTAAATGTCTTTCACTGTTGGATAAGGCAACATGAAGGAGAGCTTCCCCAGAAACCTCTGCAGTCACCTCTGTCAAGGAAGGCCA
Organism: Rattus norvegicus; assembly: GCF_021556685.1. Classification (NCBI taxonomy): domain Eukaryota; kingdom Metazoa; phylum Chordata; class Mammalia; order Rodentia; family Muridae; genus Rattus; species Rattus norvegicus. Next base: position 83,569,589 of record NC_141540.1, on the reverse strand, counting down.
AGGTCACTGGCTCTCCTGCTAACTCTCAGACACCAAGAGTCATTTGTCAGGGTGCCTCTCTGGAGTAGCTGACACTTGGATTCTACTTGTCCTGAACACCAATGCCTGGCATGCAATCTTAACTTCCCAAGGGCATGCTTCAGGAAGAAGCATCTAGTTACCACAAAGTAATCCTATTCCACAGAGTACCAACGGGGAGGAGAAGGGAGGCCAACGCTGGATTGCTGCTCAGTGTTTGTCATATTGGATACATGTTATAAAAAGAAAAGCACTTCCTTGAAAAAACTCTGGATCCAGTAGATCAGTCAGTCTTCAGGATACAAAAACACTGTGTTTAACAATTCGTTCTTGGGATCCCTTGACATTTTGTTTGGCTTAATTGACAGGGATAAATTGAGTTGGGAAAGAGGTTGTGTTTTGCTATCTAGGGAGCATCTGGATATAGGTCAATAATGAAGAAAGCCACCAACTGGGTAATCAGTGTACATTTTCAACCTGCTTAACAAAGAATTTTTTTAACATGATACTGACCTTGTCTCTTGTTACTATGCATAAAACTCAACTCATGTCTCATTTATTATAGGCCAATGGGCATTATCAGATAAGAAGAGACCTAGATTTATAGGGCACCTCTGCAGAAGTCTCACAGGAGGAACAAACCTGCCAAGTATGGGGAACTGCACGCTGCCCTAGGTCTTCAATCTAACAATTGAAAACTCAACACTTACACAACAGTGTTTTCCGTTTTAGTAAACAGGAGAGTCTGGCATCAAAATCATTGGTTTCTGCCATTTCCAAAGGCTGTACTGCCAGCCCTTTCTCCTTAAGTAAATTTCTCTGTGTGAGTTCTCTGTAAACAAGCACAGAGATGCTTATCTTTGGTCAGAGCCTCACTCCACTGTTTCGGATTTACCATTGGAATGAACTAGTCCACAAAGAAACACTGTTCTTCGGTGACAAGGGGGAGTCATTTTGTGGATTCCTCTGGATTACAGGAGCAGGAAAAAGTGCCCCTCTCCCTTAGGATACAGGATGCCTGCTATGATAGCATTTTACAGAGGTGAAGTTTTCTCCTTTCTTGTTCAAGTTTACAGAATATAATTACATAACATAGTTAGATTGATTAAATCAAATAAAAATTGCCACCGGCCCACTAAGTGGTCCAGAAGAATGTTGCTGTGCAGAAAGCAGAATTCTTTGAAAAACTCAAGGCAATGTAAGCTGAAGGAGCTTAAGGTTGAGAAAGGACGTGAAGCATGTTCTATATTAAGCAGAGATGCACTCAGTCTAAGGCAAATGGAGGAGAAATGAGTTGGGCAACATTTATGGTAAAATAAGGCATTTATTTCAGTAATTATAAAATCTTGGTAATATTGCCTTTCATTAAAATAACTGAATACTTGTATTGGATCCTGCACAGAAAAAAAAAAAACCTTTCAAAAAGACAAATCAAAGTTGTTTAGTCAGGATAAGAGCAAATCCTCTTTTAGTGGCCCAGAAATATCACCTCAAAGAAGAGGTTAAGCAAGAGAGAATTACTAGTGACAGGGAAGTTAGTTTCCCTCCAAGTGTCTCGTTCCTGCAGCGGCACCTGCCACTCATGTGGTTAGAATCCCTAAGAAGTGGCATTTTACAGGATACGTTAATGACCACATTATGGCTTTGCTTACCATGGAAATTAGACCCTAAAAGCCATGGATATTTATATTCTTGTTAGCAATTTATTTGTCAAAATAGTGGTATCCAGAAAGACTATGAGAATCATCTGTTAAATAATTAGAAAAGTATTTCAAACGAAAATAATGTAATAACCCGACAGCTCTACACGATTAGCAAGTCTCTAAGGACCTCACTTTCTAAGATCAAAAAATAATTAAATCCAAACTGTCATGATAATCATAAACAGTTGTCCTTAGTAGAAGGAGTTTTAAAAATAGGATATAAAAATTTCCAAACTAATCTCTTCCACTTTCTTCATTATGTAAAATTGTCTCACAGAGAAATCAAAACTCTTCCTTATTAGGCATGGTGCCTGTACTCCTTGCTGTGAGGAGAAAATGGGCAAGTGCCTGTTTAAGCTGGAAACCACTGTAATAACTGATGATTCAATGTGCTGTGTACTAGTTGTTGCTAATGAGTGTATCCATGAAAAGTTACATTTCATGGCTGGAAAGGTAGCATCCCAATGCAGACTACTTGCTGCTCTACCAAAGGATCAGGACTTGGTTCCTAGCACTCATATTGGATGGTTCACAACTGCCTATAACTCCCGATCTAGATGATGCATTCTCTCTTCTGGTTTTCACAGACACCATCCTCCAACACACACACACTCACACACACACACACACACACACACACACACACACACACACACACACAGCGACATTTCAAAAATCCTTGGATTCAAAGCAAATACGTGCATCTTGGTGTACTTAGGGATGTTATTACATATGTAAGACAGAATATCACCACACTTTCAAAATAAGATTTGCTTTTTAAAAATATCTCCCAGTATAAAAAATACCATCAAATATATATATGAAGCCAACATAATATTATTGTACTTCATTCAAATGTCTGGCATAATTTCATCAACATCCATTCTTATTTGATCATGATTGCAGTGTTTTGTTGGTTTGCTGAATGGCTTTGGAAATCTGTACCTGCCCATCATTAGTTTGTATCAACTTACAGTTATGAAGTTGGAGCCTGACACGTTAGGACTTGGAGACAATCTTAATTCATCAGGTCAATGGCCTTCTATAACCAAGTCAGCTTGTATTTGGAGTAGGCATTTCACTGCTGTGCTGCTTTTGTTCCTATGTTATTAATGCTTTATACTATGTTATTAATCTAATTCACAGAACTATATTTCTGCAATGGTATCTTCATTGTTGAAAGACATGCTCTGAGGCTTTACTCTTCGGGGGAAGGGAGGGAATCCACAAAATCATTAATCAACATGTTTATCAAATTATCACAAACAGTGTTTAAAGAATTTAAATTAAGGACCCATAGAGTCAAGCCTAATATAATCATTTTACTATAAAGTAATTAATACTTCCAAACTTTTCCTCTAAATATTGTGGTCTCATTTAAACATATGGTTCAGAACAGGGGGTGATTTAAAAATATACTTTGCTTAGAGCAAATGCAGAAATAAGGTGAATATAGCTTCAGAAGGGCAAAAGGTTGAAGAATTGACTCATAAGACAAAGAAATGTTCAGTCATCAAAATCATGTTACAGGGTGAATATAGGATTACGTGAAAGACCAAGTGTTACAACACAGGGTTATGTGGTCATGGAGAAAAATAAATTTAAATAATAATAATTATATTGGATGATGGGTTGAAGGATGACTCTCCTTTCCTAACTTATACAATATATAATGTTCAATATTTCACCTAAGGTTATATAATCTTAGAACTGTTTCTTAGTTCTATATTAATTACCCTTTCCAAGCATTTTTTGTACAAAAGAAACAGAGAAAATAATATCAACTTGTAAATTCCCTGAGGGGGAAAAGTGTCTATTTTGTAGAGTTCTTTCGAAAAATAACAAATACCTTACTGTGTTCACAGATAAACTAATATCTGCTTTACAGGATCCCTGAGATGCTTCAGTAAGATATACATTAGGATATTTTGTCCATTCTTTCAGGTCTTATCAAATATTCTAACTTTCATTATGATCTTGAAAGGCTAACTCCATAAAATTTAAAGTAGTTATAATAATTTGTACCTTTAGATTTTTTCAAATTTCTAATATTTTAGAAACTAGGTAGACATTTGCAATAGTGACTTATCTCTTATATAAATTATGTAAAAACTTTATGAAACTTACCAAGACCTGTTTATGGCTTCCCTGAATACTTTCAATGTTGTAAACTAAAGGGTATATACTGGTAGTCAAACTTGAGGGTTAGTGTTTTGGGTTTTGTTTGAATTAGCAATGCCAAGAGAAATTTCAGAGATTGAAATGAATAGAGAATGCAAGCTACAACATGACATTGCTCATGACGGAGATTACGGGATTTTAGTACACAAAGCATGCATACGTGTGTGTGTGTGTGTGTGTGTGAGAGAGAGAGAGAGAGAGAGAGAGAGAGAGAGAGAGAGAGAGAGAGAGAGAAACCAAAGTCAATAAATGGTTAAATAAGTGTGTGTAACATGTGGGCAACTTGAGTGGGTCTCAAAAGTTCAAAGATTAAAATGTCAATGAGAAAGAATGAAAATGATAGGAACCTAGTTTTAAAGCTAACTCAAGGACAGAGATTGAAATTCTGGTGGTCCCAAATGGAATCTGTTATTGTCTCTGTGTGGTGGCATTGTGAGTGGCTATCGTTCTAAGTCTTTGCTCTTCAGATGATAGCTCACTAAATGGTCTGAGGATGTAGAAAGAGTGGCCTACTAAAAGGGGAAGTGGATCACTAGGAGAATTAATGAGGACAATCTCTGGGGAAGATATCCCTCTATCCTTTTGGCTGTTGGGACAGTGTCACACATCCTAACTCTTTAGAATGTTCCATAATCTATGTTTATTTGATCTTCAATCAAATTTTTACTGAGGTGTAATTTATGTAAAATAAACTATGTATCTTAAGCATACAGCTTAGAACAATTGGCCATTTTCAGATGCTGTGAAATCATCACCATAGTTACACAATGAACATATTACATCAACTCTCGAGTTTCACGATGTCCCTTTGTAATCCTCTCTCTACTCAACACTGACTACTTTGTAGACTTTTCAAATAAATAGAATCTTTTAAATCTTGCCATGTTTTTAACTCAGCATGATTATTAACCTATCCACATGAGAGAGTGCCTTCATTGTTCATTCTTTTTCATAATATTTTTCTAATATATATATGTATATATTTTTCAATTTGTTCACTTAGTTGTTTGTAGACATAGGGATTCTTGCCAGTTTGGGACAATTATAAATAAAACTGCTATAAACGTTCATGCCTATGTCTTTGTACAAACGTATTCTTTATTTTCTCTTGCAAATACAGTCTATTTTTAAATGCCCAAAGTAAATGGATTTCCATTTCCCTTGAGATTCTTCTGTAAAAGTCCCCATAGTGTAAATGCTTGGTGGTAAATTAAGCCTACACTTCTAGTTCTTTAATTGGGTCATTTAAGTGAATCCAACCTCTTAGCCACGATGTTTACATTTGACAGATATGTTCTCTGTCACTGTTCCTCTGGTCGTTACTTTGATAAATACATATATTAGGAGAGGGACTTTTATATTTCACTTGATAAACCTGACATTTTATTTTGTCTTTTTTTTTTTTTTTGGAGCTGAGGACCAAACCCAGGGCCTTGCGCTTGCTAGGCAAGCGCTCTACCACTGAGCTAAATCCCCAACCCCATAAACCTGACATTTTAATCTGATGCTTATTCTGTCTCTGCTATTTAGTTCACAGTATGTAGTTCTATGTCACCAAGTTGCAAGCTGATTGACAAGGCCGTTTCTAGTATTCAGTATCTACACACACCAGTTTTAGTCTCATTGTTAATTCTCATTAATTTGCAAACATTTACTGCTTCATTATGAGGTGGTTGAATTTTCTGATAGTGAGAAGAGTAAGGCACATTGACCAAGTGGTTGAGCAGGACTTTAACACAGAGGAGCTCTGTCGTTTTCTGTTCTGTAAGTTCTTTTATGTTCTTAAGCAAGTAGCTCAATGAGTCCCAGATTGTCTTCTTCATTTATAAGCAGGGAGAATAGTAATTTTCATACACATTATTAGCCTTACATGAAACAAGGCAAGTGAGATGCTTAAGAATTCTTACAACAAACACATCCCTTCTCATCAAAAAATGTAAAGTCTCATGACTATGACCATGAAACAGAGCAAACTAATCAGGACCTTGTAAAGTGTGATGCCATTTCACTGTTTTAAAATATCAGCCCATTTCTCTTCTATATGTTGGGGAGGCCTGTGCCATTAGTGATCCCTCAACACCGAGACTTCTGAAGCTGCAGGTACAAACAGATGAATTAGCATTCAACTTTTATCAATAGGTCGTTCTTGTAACCAGCTAACCAGTGTTCTTTTATTTGTTTGTAGTTGCTTCAATAAGAAAGAATATCAACAGAAATGAAATACAAATCTTTGAGATCTAGTCCTTACCAAAAAAAAAAAAAAGAATATTTACCACAGTTGAAAGCTGTTCAGATTTTAAAACAGATTCCTTTGATATCCTCCTCTCCACCAAATATGAAACATGTTTAGAGCTACGGGCAGGAGTTATTAGCATGTAGCTCAAAGTAGTGCATACACTGTTAACTTGATAAAACTAATTCTGATTGTGTCTTGAGGTCTGCAAGTTGACAGACTAGCTTTTCTTTTATTTTGTAATTAAACTTACTCTTCATCTCAGTGTTGGAAATAAGGACAAGATCAAGTGTCTTGGATATTATCAGTCTTCAAATTACATAGGCGGAGCAGTATGAAGCACCCTACTACCACATCCCAGAAGAAATGAACATGTGTAGATCTGTGCTCTGTTTTAAAAACTCCAGAATCATCCATTCTCCTAGCCTTTAGGAGAAGACATATTTAGGAGGCCAAGGTAAGGAAACATGTGTTTGGGTGTTATTCTTCCTGGTAGAGCCTGTCTCCTCCCTCTACCCTACCTGTGCAGCCCACGCCTTTTCCTCAGCTCTTGGAACAAGTTACCTTGGTGAGTCAGAGGATGTGTAGAAACACCATGTCAGTACATCGTATATTTCTGAGTCCTCCCCATCACCTCCCTTGGCGTAAGATTTGTGATTCTCTTCCCTTCTCCTTCAGCCTGGGGCAGAGTAATCAACACCATAGAACAGAGAGTGATTTTTAAAGTCAATGTACTCCTGAATAAAGAGGAGATAGAAAATTCTATCCTTGGTTCTCTGGCCAGAGGGGAAGGGACTAATCTTAGCAAAACATTTCTTGGCTTTCAAGGCTTTCTCTGGCCTTTGCGGGAGACCCCACATTTGCTTTTATACTCATTGAGAACTTCCAAGAGAGAACATGTTTTCATTTCCCTCTGCACAGGAAAACAGCATTTCAGTTTCTCATAAGTCCTTTTAAAAGGAGACAAGGAGAAAGCTTTGAAATCTGCCAGTTTCAATGTTTGAACTTCCAGGGAGTTTGTCGCTTGATGCCAACAGATTGCATACAGGATCCATCCTCCAGAAAGGGTGTTTGTGTGCTGTTTCTCTGTTGCTTAAGCCATCTCGTTTCAGCTATATCTTAATCACATTCCAGCACTGATATTCTATAAGTAAGATTATAATCCTACGTGGCAATTTAATAAGAAACAGGAAAGGGCTATGTGTTTTGATTGGGGGTGTCTTGGAGTCTTCTCCAAAGTGATGCTATGACCTTTACCTTTTGTAGCTTGATAACTTTTTTTTCCAGACACACTCTTATCAGGTGAGATGAGATCTTCCCCTTCCCCCAGAGACCAAGTGAGAAAAACACACACCATGCTGTTATGCTAATTCATGGAACATTGAAGAATGGGCATGTGGACAAGCTAAATTCTAATTCTTGTATGACAATAACAAAACGTATTCTGTGTTGTATTGGTGGAAAAAGAAAGTACCATTTCCCCCTAAATTTAATTGTTTCTTTCTTTCTTTTGGTCCTGGTAATTTTCTTACATAACAATTGAGCAGATGTAAAGATAAATCCTTCTCTGCTATTTCTGAATCATATTAAATAAAAAGTTGTGATTTTCATGTTGATGCTAATGACTTCTGAGGGATGGAACAATGCCAACTCCTTTCTAAAATAAGTATTCTGTATCCTGCTTCTCATTCTCAGCTCTTCCTTACACACACATCCCACAGGTAAATTTTTACTATAAATATAAGATACCTTTCATTTGCTTTTCATTCATCACCATTTTTGTCTTTATGGTACAAATTTTAGCTCCTTATAACAGGCAGACAAACAGGGAAGCTCTGCACTATGTCTACTAATGTCACATTCTGTTTTCACTGTGGAAGAAAAATCACAACTTGATATATGGAGTGAGTTCATTCATCAATTAAACAAGCTTCATCTAAAATGCTTCAGCAAATTCTAATTGCTCATTTATAAACATTTGGGCAAAAGTGACATCTTAGATGACAGGCATTAACGATTTACTAGTAGAAAAAAATCATGACTCAAAAGCAAGCAGATCTCAAGTTTTCCCCAGAATGAGAAATACGATCTGTTTGAAGGTTTTCTGAGCTCACTAATTGTTTTAACTATATGAAAACATCGATTTGGAGAATTTAGAGTCGCTTATGTCATGAATACTTCCCAAGGCCAATTAAGGCATTGGTAATTTAGCTGGGATATAAAATAATAAGTCTGTCTTTCTGTGGTACAAACCCATCTTCTCTAGCATCCTATTTTCTTCCATTTTTCCAGATCATCCCAACTAAACCTGGTTCCTAACTTGTGCCCAAAGAGACCACAGGCCACAATCTGAACAGCTTTCTAAACCGGGTGGTCATTACCGAGATTTCCTATAGCAAAGTGAGAACCTTTCTCCCCCCCTTTTTTTTTTTTTGGTTTGTATTTCTTTTTTTTTTTTTTATTAACTTGAGTATTTCTCATATACATTTCGAGTGTTATTCCCTTTCCCAGTTTCCGGGCAAACATCCCCCTACCCCCTCCCCTTTCTTATCGGTGTTCCCCTCCCAACCCTCCCCCCATTGCCGCCCTCCCCCCACCAGTCTAGTTCACTGGGGGTTCAGTCTTAGCAGGACCCAGGGCTTCCCCTTCCACTGGTGCTCTTACTAGGATATTCATTGCTACCTATGAGGTCAGAGTCCAGGGTCAGTCCATGTATAGTCTTTGGGTAGTGGCTTAGTCCCTGGAAGCTCTGGTTGCTTGGCATTGTTGTACATATGGGGTCTCGAGCCCCTTCAAGCTCTTCCAGTTCTTTCTCTGATTCCTTCAACGGGGGACCTATTCTCAGTTCAGTGGTTTGCTGCTGGCATTCGCCTCTGTATTTGCTGTATTCTGGCTGTGTCTCTCAGGAGCGATCTACATCCGGCTCCTGTCAGTCTGCACTTCTTTGCTTCATCCATCTTGTCTAATTGGATGGCTGTATATGCATGGGCAACATGTGGGGCAGACTCTGAATGGGTGTTCCTTCAGTCTCTGTTTTAATCTTTGCCTCTCTCTTCCCTGCCAAGGGTATTCTTGTTCCCCTTTTAAAGAAGGCGTGAACCATTCACATTTTGATCATCTGTCTTGAGTTTCATTTGTTCTAGGCATTTAGGGTAATTCAAGCATTTGGGCTAATAGCCACTTATCAGTGAGTGCATACCATGTATGTCTTTCTGTGTTTGGGTTAGCTCACTCAGGATGATATTTTCCAGTTCCAGCCATTTGCCTACGAATTTCATAAAGTCGTTGTTTTTGATAGCTGAGTAATATTCCATTGTGTAGATGTACCACATTTTCTGTATCCATTCCTCTGTTGAAGGGCATCTGGGTTCTTTCCAGCTTCTGGCTATTATAAATAAGGCTGCAATGAACATAGTGGAGCACGTGTCTTTTTTATATGTTGGGGCATCTTTTGGGTATATGCCCAAGAGAGGTATAGCTGGATCCTCAGGCAGTTCAATGTCCAATTTTCTGAGGATCCTCCAGACTGAGCCAAAACCATCCAATGGAAAAAAGATAGCATTTTCAGCAAAGGTCAACATGTAGAAGAATGCAGATCGATCCATGCTTATCACCCTGTACAAAGCTTAAGTCCAAGTGGATCAAGGACCTCCACATCAAAGCGGACACACTCAAACTAATAGAAGAAAAACTAGGGAAGCATCTGGAACACATGGGCACTGGAAAAAATTTCCTGAACAAAACACCAATGGCTTATGCTCTAAGATCAAGAATTGACAAATGGGATCTCATAAAACTGCAAAGCTTCTGTAAGGCAAAGGACACTGTGGTTAGGACAAAACGGCAATCAACAGATTGGGAAAAGATCTTTACCAATCCTACAACAGATAGAGGCCTTATAACCAAAATATACAAAGAACTCAAGAAGTTAGACCACAGGGAAACAAATAACCCTATTAAAAAATGGGGCTCAGAGCTAAACAAAGAATTCACAGCTGAGGAATGCCGAATGGTGGAGAAACACCTAAAGAAATGTTCAAAATCTTTAGTCATAAGGGAAATGCAAATCAAAACAACCCTGAGATTTCACCTCACACCAGTGAGAATGGCTAAGATCAAAAACTCAGGGGACAACAGATGCTGGCGAGGATGTGGAGAAAGAGGAACACTCCTCCATTGTTGGTGGGATTGCAAACTGGTACAACCATTCTGGAAATCTCCCCCTTTTTCTATTATGGATTTTCCATTGTGCGCCAGCACTGAAGACTCAACCACCTTGGTATGTCTGCCACCAATAATGAACTCAAGGGTAGAGACCAGATGACCTCGTCATCCTCACTTCTCTTTGCCAGGTGCTGGAGGTGGGTAAAGTCCCTGTATCAGTTGCTTTGATTGACTGAGAAGACCTTCAGCAGTCAGTCCTTTTTTTTCTCCACATTGTGTCCGGAAAGGAATCTCACTTAAGCCTCTCCTGGGTTGCTCAGTCTTTATGGTTACCATGGAAATAGTTCAGATTAGAGTTGTAGGAGGCAGGCACAGAGTTTATAATAGAATAAAGGAGGATACTCTAGGGGAGGACAGTAGACAATGGCTAGAGAGACAATTGTTCTAGCAGATGCACTTTATAGTATTTCTTGTCATTTCTGCATTGGACAGTTTGCCTAGAGGCAATTTTCTATCCAGGTGAGTAGCTGGATTTTTGCATTACTTCTTAAAGGAGGAGACAATAGCACACTTTTGTTGTTGTTGTTGTTGTTGTTGTTGGGGAGTGGGATGGAGGGAATTGTTAGCAGAAAGCCTCTAGCTAGATAGTAATCATGATTTTTTTTTTTTTTGCCAGAAAGTGACTCAGGTACTGTTATTTTGATTAGTAATCAAATTCCTACAGTTTTAGTAATGGAAGAATAGAGAAGACCTCAACTAGCAGTAGGGATTATTTGAAGACTGAAAATAGTGTTCCATATTTACAGATGAAATTTCAGCTGGAGCCCACATATTGCCATCCTACGTAATACTCACACAAATCAGTGAGGAATCAGAGATGGGGCCTCATGATATGCACACATGTGAGTCACTTCTCACATGGTCACCAAATTGTAAAGAATTAGTCCTTGGTGGTACATAATTGAAACTTGGATATAAATGTGCCCCAGATTCAGAAAAAATAATATTTAGATACTATCATGTGCTGTTTGAATTACAGCTGTGGAATATTCAATAGGGTTCCTTAATCATGGATGTTCTAGCATCTAGTCTTACTAAGTTTATTTTCACATTGTTAATTTCCTCTGATCTTATTTTCTTCACTGTTTATAGTTTACCAGTGCTGATTGTTATTAACTTTGGAATATAGTACTGATATTGTTTATTGGCTGTATTCCTTATGCCAAATGCTAGCACAACAGCTGCTAATTTATGCAAGCATCTTTTATTCATTATTATAATGAATTATGACAGAGACATTGTGAATATGAATTGTTTGGGATAGCATTATTAGAGTCCTCATGATTACAGTGTGGTTTCTGATCTGAGAGGCGTTAAATAGTTATGATCACAGAGCCAAAAAGAGGTGGGACAAAAATAAACAAACACAAGTATATCTGATTGACTCTGTTCTGAGTTGTTAGACCACTGAATGACACCAGCATTTAAGAATAATATTTATTTAAAAGGGAAGAGATGCCATTAGTTGTGGTAATATGTCCATGTGTACATAATAACATTTCTTTCTGCACTCGTACTGGGATCTGCCTAGTTGGTTAGGGAGTAGTTGGTATGTTCACCACTCAGAACATTACAACAACAACTTACCCTCTTGTAGGCAAATTTAAATTTTGGTCATATTTTTTTAAAAAAATCAAGATTTTAAACTCCAAAGCACATTAATTTTCCCTCAATTTTAATCTTCTTTTTCTGCCACTAATTATACAGAAAGCAATGAGCATATCCATAAATTGTTCTTTAAAGATTTCCATTTCATCCTTTCTTTTTCCTCTCCCTCACATGCCTTTGTTTATCTTATCTAAATATTCGTAATTGTGAATATTTAAAGACATTAACATATGTTAACAGATGCCTTCATGATATTCCTAGCTCTTCGTTCTTCGCACTCCGTCTGGCACGCTGGGAACCATAAACATTTGCTGTGTGCTTTTGAAGAAAGATCTAAACATGCAGTGAAATCCCCTGACAAAATTATAAGTAGAAAAATAGTCTCCTTAGGAAACAACTAAATACTTACTTAAATATGCTTATGTATTTATGCCACTTTTTTGAAAACCATTTAAGTAAATACTCTTTAATAGCAATTTATAGATAGTAACCAATTGTAGGCACTGTGATTGGCAACCTTATTGTCAATCAATGTTTCTAGGATGCTATTTTGGGAGAATGTGCTATAACTCTGCGACATATATAAGGACTTTATAAGGAGACTTATAAAGTGTCACCAAACACATTCTATTTGAATGTAGTTGAAATTTGTGGATGAATTCTGTTTAGTGTAAAGATGATTTGAATATATATATATATATATATATATATATATATATATATATATATATATATATATATATATACCATATACACATGCTAGTTTTGATTTGTGCATACCACTTTTTTTTCTTACCCCTTTGCTAAAACCAGAAATGGAAAAGGCAAAAATACCGTGAGAACAGTGGTTTTCTTGTGGTATTTCCAGCTCATTGGAAGTAGAGTATACTGGAAATCACAGGAGACAGGCCTTTCCCAGGGGGCTCCAGAGCCTAACAACACTAATCCAAGAGGTTTGGTTTATTTAAAGCAATCCTTTCAGGCTCATCTATCACTAGTCTCAAGACCCTGAGCAAAACCCCTTCAATTCAAGCAATTATGCCTGCCTTTTGGCAGTATCCTCTCTATGTGGAGATACTGTCCAAATGCACAAACATTTTCCTTTCAACAAATATGTAATGGGTTTTCTGAATTCTGAAAGATGGGCCTCCAAGTTTAGGTTCTCTTTCAAGTGCTGTATGGAGGCTTGGACCACTTCCTGATAGCAAAAGGAAAAACAAACTCCCAAACCATCGGTATTTTAATTCCTTTCTCTTTCAATTGAATTTTTGTGATCTGACACAATTGCTACCAAACACTAGGGTGGGGGTGTGCTTAGAAAGTTGAATCACCAGGGACATGAGCCATGCATTAGGGATTTCAAATCCACTAACGTTTCTTTCAGTTGTTTAAAAAGTATATTTCAATTTTGGCCACAAAGAAGCAAATGAAGTCCCCAAACATATACAGGACAAGAAGGAAATTAAATTTCTTTCAGTGAACATTTCCCAAGCACCTATTCATTAGTTAGTTATATGGATTCTACAAATAAGACTAAGGTACCCAGTGTTTCTGAAAGCTTACTCTTTTCTAGGAGGTCTTCTGCTCTCGTAAAATACATTATGTTTACCTCACAGATAACAGGGCAGCAAGATAAGCCATTGTATTGACTGTGTTTGACAAAGAACTGTAGATACAGAGAAGTTAACTTTCTTAAAGCCACACAAGGAAAAATCGATAGCCCTAGGGCTTAGTCGTATGCCATTTGTTTTAATAACTAAATTTAATCATATATTTACTCACTATGTTGTCATTCTTGGTGGGACATAGTTATATAAACTAACAGCACAATATAACATAATGCAATCAATAATTAAATTTTCAGGGAGACTCAAAGTGATAGTCTGAAGGATCAGAGAGGAAGGGTGAGTCGAGATAACTTCAGAGAATAAGCAGTATTGATAGAAACCAAAAGGTAGGAAGAGAAATAGCTATTACAGCAGCTTGGCTTTAAGGACAGGAAACAGAAACTCCTTCCAGGAGAGAAATAACATGTGATATATGTAGAAGGCAAGGAAAAGCTGAGAACATACAGAAAAACACAGTCTATGTGGCAGTTGTTAGAAACATACTGGTTAAGACAGAAGCAGCACAAAGTGAGTCTTTATTTGGTCAAGGCTGCTTCACAGAGGACCTCATAGGACGTGGCAAGGATGTAATATTTTCCCATGTAAGCACTCTTCAAGGTTTCCTTTCAGTGTTTGGTAGATATAAAAAAATACCCACTTGGGGTTGTGCTACCAGACCCAAATAATCTGAAGTCTCTCACATGAGACAAAGCTTTGAAACATATGATATATGTTTAAAGTTATGCAGATTTGCTGTCTTCTACATAACGCAATTTTGTTTAGAATAATGTGAAAAATGATAAATCATTTAAGGAATCAATGCTTTAGTTTGACTGCCATGCTTTGTCTTGTGACACATCTCATGTTTGTAACCATCAAATGAAGAGGGGGATAAGGTGTCTAAGTCAGGGTTTCTATTCCTGCACAAAAAATCATGACCAAGAAGAAAGTTGGGGAGGAAAGTGGTTTTTTTTTTTCAGTGCTGGGGACCGAACCCAGGACCTTGTGCTTCCTAGGTAAGCACTCTACCACTGAGCCAAATCCCCAACCCCGAGGAAAGTGTTTATTCAGCTTACACTTCCACATTGCTGCTCATCACCAAAGGAAGTCAGGAAAGGAACTCATACAGGGCAGGAACTTGGAGGCAGGAGCTGATGTAGAGGCCATGGAGAGTGCTGCTTATTGCTTTGTATCCCCTGGCTTGCTCAGCTTGCTTTCTTATAGAACCCAAGATGACCAGCCAGGGATGGCCCCACCCACAATGGGCCTACAGAGCCTGGATCACTAATCAAGAAAATGCCTTACAGCTGGATCTCATGGAAGCATTTCCTCTAGAGAAGCTCCTTTCTCTGTGATAACTCCAGCTTGTGGCAAGTTGACACACGAAACCAGCCAGTAAAAAAGGCAAAGACATGGTAATACTATAACTGCCCTGGCTTCTTTAAATGGTGACTTTAGAATCTCTAAGGGAATGGGAGACTGTTCCAGTGCAGACTAGAGCTGTTAAGATATCACCAAGGCAATCACAGAGGCAAAGAAGAAAAGATGGTTTGAGAAAGATGTATTAGGAAAATTAGCACAACCTTGCTGTCACATAAATGTAAAAGTCACATGAAGCTGCAAAACTGTTACACATGTGCAGGAGGGCTAGGTCCATCCCATGCATGATCTATTTGGCCATTTAGTTTCTGTGTGCCCCTATGGGCCCAGCTTAGCTGATTCTGTGTTTTCTTGTGGTTTCCTTGACTTCTCTGGCTCCTAAAATCCTTCCTCCTTCTCTTTAATAGGATTTCCTAAGCTCTTCCTAATGTTTGTCTGTGAGTCTCTGTATCTGTTTCCATCAGTTGCTGGATGAAGACTCTCAGATAAATTATGCTAGACTCCTGTCTGCAAGCATAGCAGGATTTCATTAATAGTGTCGGGTAGGCTCTCTCTCCTGGCAAGGTTCCCAAGTGGGCTAGTAATTGGTTGACTATTCCCTCAATTTCTGCTTCATCTTTATCCCTGCATATCTTGTAGGCAGGACAAATTGTGAGTCAAAGGTTTTGTGGCTGGTTGGTGTCCTGTTCCTCCATTGGAAGTCCTGTTTGGTTATAGGAGGTGGCCATTTCAGGTTCCATATCCCCATTGCTAGGAATCTTACTAGGGTTCCCCTCAGAGATTCCTGGGAGTTTCCATTGTTCTCCATTCCTAGCTTGTCCCAGTCCCAGTAATGCCTACCTCACATAGATTCCAGTTCTCTCTCATTCCTCATACTTTGTCCCTCAGAGCTCCCGCCAACTGATCCCTCCTGCTCCCCTCCCCACCCCCTTTCCCCACTTAGTTCCTTCCCTCCATTTTCTCCCATATCTATTCACTTATATTCAGTGTAAATAAAATGATTTATTTTGATTCTATTTGGTCTTTAAAGCTATTTACACTTTGAATTTGAAAATAATACTTGTTTACTTTAAAATTTAAGGATATGTTATGTTGATTATTTTAAAGGCAGGTAAACTTTAAGGTTTAATGTTGTTTAATGACATAGAGAAACTAAGAATCTTGTGCATTGTTGGTAGGAATAGAAAATGATACATCTAATATGAAATGCAGTATGTAATGGGACTTCCTCAAAATAATTAAAAATGGCATCACCATCATTTCCTTAGGACACCTCCCCCATGGACCACTGTGACTTGAACACTTGTTCTTGTAGTTAAAGAAGCTCTAGCAGATGGACACTGGCTAGACTTCATAAGTGATCAAGAGTAGGCCTTTGAGGGTGGCCAGACCTGGATCCTAGCTCTCTCCCTGCTTTTTGCTCTATAAGATTTGAGCCTTGGCCTCTGCCACATGCTCCTGCTCCTGCCAACACAATATTCTGACCAAGCTCCCTGGGCCCGGCAATGATGGACTGCACTATATGAGCCATAATCTCTCTTTCTTTCCTCAAACTATTTCTGAAGTTATCAGTCACACCTACATATTCACTTTAGGGAATATACCAGAAGAGAAAATTTGTAAGCAGGAACATTTAATAGCTATTTTTGCATCCATGTCATAACAATAAAGCAGCCCCCAAAATGAAGGCAACCAAAGACCATCAGCATATGAATGGGTGTGTGGTAATGTCAGCCTTACAAAATTTTAAGACTTACAGAGAACTTTGAAGTTTACAGAAATATTAAAGAGGTCTCATTTATTCTGTGCTAGACTATGACACTACGAAACAAACAAAAATAGTATCTTATTGTTCTTTCTGCTTTGAAGAGAAACAGTGACCAAGGCAGCTTATAGAAGAGAGCATCTAGTTGGGGGTTTGTTGACAGTTTGAAGTGGTCGTCATTGCAGGAGCATGACATGGGCATGGTGACAGGCAGGCAGACATGGCATTACATTAGTAGCTGAAAGCTTATGTCCTGATCAGGAGACAGAGAGAGAGAGAGAGAGAGAGAGAGAGAGAGAGAGAGAGAGAGAGAGCTAGCTCTGTTGATTCTGTGAAACGCCAAAGCCTATGGCCAATGACACATTTCCTCATACAAGGTCATGTTTGGTAATTCTTTCTAAGCAGTCCATGGGTTGGGAACCAAACATTAGTCTATGAGTTTATGGGTACCATTTTCATACAAACCCCCACAAAATGTAAATGTTTATTGTTTATTAACTGAACTGTCACTGCTCAAATTAGCACTTAATCTTCTTTTCTATGAGTCAAGTTTGTGTTTATAAGAGAATGCATTTCATCATACTGTAGGAAACCAGGAAGCAAAGAACCTACAGAGTATGAAAAGGCATGGCTTGAGTATCAATTCCAAATTGTCTAGTTGCATATACTTCTAAAAGTAAGGTTTTTTCTAAGTTTGCCCTTGTTCTGAATAATGACATGGAGACGTTTATATTGATTAAAAGCTTTAGGCACTATAGCTGGGCAGATATTCAGCTATTCTAACCCAAAAATGCTGGCCTGGCCTACCTCCTACCTGATATTTTAGTCTCACTCTGGCACCTCCCTCTTCATCCATGTCCCGATATCAACTTCACTGGTCCCACCTGAACCCCCACCCCCCAGGTTCAGAAATCCTGCCTTTTCCTGTCCTGACCAGCCATTGGTTGTTCCGTTCTTTATCTAATCGGAAGGTGATGGAGAACAATGTTTTACAAAATACTGAGAAAAGTACCGCTTCAGACTGACAAATGGCAACCAAATTTCTGAGTACAGAAGTCAGCATTTGAATATACAGTGCACAAAACAACCTCCAACATACACGTGGGGAAGTTAGTTAATATTTATTAGCCTTATCTTTAAATTATAAAATAGCAATTGTGATATCAGTTACCTCACAGGATGATTATGCAGAATCTTTGCACATATTAGAGATCATTGTCACTGTGCTGCACTTTGTCAGACAGATGGTATGGTAGCTATCACAGATCTATGTTGACTCCATCATAGTGTATTATTTTGCAAGTATTTTTAAGAATATTATTATAGGAAAGCATCAATGTGGAGCCTAGGTGACTATGTAATTGGAAAACTCACATACATTACTCAGGGTTGGTTTCCTTTTCTTTTTCTTTTTTGAGCTAAACAATAACTCCATGATCTAAATAGTTACTTTTGAGGGAAAGAAATTCTACAAATTGCAAAGTATCAAGGCAAAAATATGGGGCACCTGCTAAAAGCATCTGAATTCCTGATTCCATTCCTTTTTCTGTTTATTATATTGTTTTCAGCCATAGGGTTCTCTTGCCTGTTTGGTAGTGAATAGCATTGTGAATTGTAACTACTGTCTTTTACTCTAGGAGCATGTCTGTTTTAATCATACAAAAAGGATTCAAGAGCTGTACATATGCCCACAACTGAACTGTCTCTTTGTCCTAATGCATGAATTAGAAAGATTAAGAATACCACAAATACAATATATAATGCAGCAAGTGTTCGATTTATTCCTCTATAAAATTCAGTAGGATTAAAGAGTCATCCAACAAAAGTATTGTCAAAAGTAATTATAACCCCCGACTCGAGAGAGACATTTTTCAGACCTGGTTCCATCTGGTAGGGGTTTTCTTGGCAGCTTTCCCTCATCACAAAAAGGTGTTAAAAGAGAAAGATTTTTCTTTGAGCAGCCAAGTTGTACCGAAATTCCCAGAGCAGGGGGCAGGAGAGGGAGTGCGTCCAAGAGCATTTTTTAGATGTTAAGAAGTAGCTGGAAACTTTGTATGACAGTAAACAGTCTCTGTCCATCTTTTCTGTCCTATACATTGAATACTTCATGGAAGTATGAATGATAAATTGATGTATATATTTAAGTTCTCATTAGTGCTTTATTATTGAAATTAGAGTTAAAAATTCCGTTTCTTGCCTTAATTATCCAGAATTAGCCATCCCCTTAAAGCACTTCCAATGACTAAAGGTGGTCAAGGTAATTCAATAAAATGTAAAATCCATTTTCAAGTAAGGACATTGAAATAAAAGTTTGTCCAGTCAGGAGTCTTCCTCAGAAGTTGTGACATTCTATTGGAAAAGTTCCCATTTATTATACGGATTTCAAAAATCCCTGTATGAGCTTCAAGTCCAAAAGCTGACATTAACTCACCAATAAGAGTCATAGAAGCCCAATTTTCATGAAAACATTTCCTAGTCTAGAAAATGAATGACATTTCAAGCACTTTCCTGTAGATGAAACTATAAAAACTTAATCTTTATTCAGTCAGTGTGTCATTTATTTACTGCAAAAAAGTGATAGTGGTCTTGTTTTGGTCTCTCAGGTCTCAATCACTTCTATTTTGGTACTCAAAGCTTCTGAAGAATCCCTGCCTGTTCATTGTGAAGACCTCTAAGTGCTAACTCACCTCTAGCCCAGGGATGACCATGGACTGAAGCTTACCTACCCAGAGCAAGTTTCTCTCCTTAGCCAGAGAAACCACTTCAAAAATGGACTTGTTACTCATATAAAGTGAAGGCAATCCAGGAAATGTTACTGAGACTCTCAATAGAGTAAAGGACTTTTATGTATTTGTTTTAGGAGAATGTAGCCTTTAAGACAGGGACAACATATTCCTGATGAATGCAGGTGGCAACTTATTCTCAATGAATGTAGTCTGGGAAGTAGGTCACTATGTAAAAAAAAATGAAGCTAAAGAAATGATCAAAAACTGCATACTGGTGGCCTCATTGGACACCACTCTCCTCCAGCTAAGGGGCTATGGGCATTAGTAAAATTTTTGTAAAATTGTTTCAAGATGAAAATATTTCAAGAAAACTTTGCAAATATTACATAAAATACAAGAATTGTCAAATAGAGTACAGTGTAAAATTTTATATGTGAAAATTGGGAATTCAGATGGCAGTGGTGGTGAATTGTCATTAAGTCCTAAATAAAGAGAGTAGAGTCATGAATATTATATGGGGTGGAAGAAGTGAATGCAGTGTTCTTCACTAAGCAAGCAGTCATGCAAACTTCAGAAAGCACAATAAATATTTTCAAGTAACATCAACCAACTATGACAGGACCATTAATTTAGTTAATTAGTCACATCTATTCAGGCTGGTAGAATAGCCAGAAAATGGCAAATGGAATTTATTAGGAATTTAAATTAAGAATTTATTATCTTTGTGCAGAGCAGCAGAAGTTAGAAAATATTTGAGACATAAGAATTGTTAGTTCCCAAGTAATGAGACATGGCGGGGGGGGGGGGGGAGGAACTGAGTATATAATGGAGAGGACTAATGTACAGTTGGAGTATTGAATAGAGTTTAAGACCAAATCCCATTTTTAGATTCTGCACTCTGGAAGGACTGTTTATTGTGACTCTATACATCAACCAAACTTTCCCAGCATCCTCCTCGAAAGGCATTTGTCTTTTGCATCTTTGTTCATGAATTATCTGTTCCTGGTTGTCACCATTGGTGAACTAAAACAATCCTCCCAAAATGTCCTCTTAAACCAATATGAAAGGGAAAATATAATTTATAATTGAAAAGTTACAGGCAGATTTATTTAAAATTGCATATGTGTATGCCTGTGTGTATGTGTATGTTTGTGTGTGAGTGTTTGATTGTGTGTGTGTATACAAGAGTGTGTGGGGGAGTCAGAGGGCAACTTGCAGGAGTTAGTTCACTTCTTTCACTGTGTGTGTTCTGTGAATGGAACGTCTTGTCCAGTTTGAATCAAGGTACCTTTACACTGAGCAATCTCATCAACCCCAGAGTGATGTGGGTTTTGTCTCTTCTTTTCTTTCCTTTCCTTTCCTTTCCTTTCCTTTCCTTTCCTTTCCTTTTCTTTTCTTTTCTTTTCTTTTCTTTTTCTTTTAGCGGCAGGGGCATGGGTTGACAAGAAAATTATTATAAGGCTTTTACAAAAAGTATACAGTAGACAGTATCAGATATGTTCAAGGTGATATGGCCAAAGACCAATGTATCACCAACTTTGATGGAGAAAATCTCATGAGGTCTCAGTCCTGACATAAGACCATAAGCGACTATTGAATGATGAGAGCAGGAGAAATAGTCTTCCTTAGGGAAGAATATAACAATTGTTTATCCAATCCCTAATGGCCAGCCCTGAAAACGCATGCACACAAGTAATACCATACAAACTGAGCAGGTCAGATAAATATATTTATAAATATATATCTTTATTATATAACATTATATAGTAAGTAATATAATAAACATAATATAAATATATTCACATAAATATATCAAGAATTAAAGTAAAATAGGCCATACAATTTTATAGTAGGAAGTACAGCAATTAACCCCTTCTATTTCTTTGTGAAGCACATACACCTTGCAATTGCTGCTCAATAATTTCTCAGAGATTATTGCTTTATTTCAGATGCTTTTATTTATAGCGTAAGTGATTAAAGACCTGTGAAAACAAAGGAGCGGAACGGGAAGTCTCTTCTAAGATGTGCAGTGTCTTCATAAATCCTGTGGTAGAGATCTTGAGGTGTTAACACCTACTTCTTACTAAACATGGAGATTTCATTCTTTAACAAGCTCTTTGTTACACCACAGCTGGTTGGCACTGCCCATCTTTTTTCTGAAACCAATCTTTCACTATTAAACACGAAATCCCAAATTATGAGCTCAAAGTTTGTGAAAAAATTTAGTAAATTTCAAGCCTGTACTCAAGTTGTAGCCTGCATGTGTTCCATTGTACTTCTGAATTGAGTTCATACAAGCACACAATCAAGTGGGCTTCCAGGTAAACATCATCACCTAATTCACTCCACAAAGATCAGCTCCCATGAGCAAGCATGTTGTACGATCAAAGACATTGGTTGTTACTCTCTTCTCGTATCTTGTCTCTTAGTGTTTAATTTTGTAGAACAAAGAGAAATTTCCATGAAATAAATGTAATAGAGTTCATTTCAGTGTTTTAAGATTTCTGTGTTGGGTGCTAAGTTATAAAAGATTCAGAGTTCTTTCTACTAGTGTAGGTAGTGCTTCATTGTTAGCATGAAGGAAGTTGTGTGAGGACATGGCTGGCTAGGATAAAGATAGACATTTGCTTTACTTTAGCATGGACGAGTAAGAAGGACCCCAGTTGGAAGTTAGTGGTAGTCTCTGATTGATTGAGTCAGTATTGTTTTATCATTTAGATTGTGTTTTGGTTTACTCGCAGAGGAACTGGAGGAGAATATCGAGCGAATCTGAGGACAGCTGATTTGGTATTTCATTGGTCTAGTTTTCCTTTTTAAAGTTGTGCCAGAGAATACAGTTATAGGGTGGGGAGTGATATCCTACATAAAAACTTATTCTTCAAATCTGTTCGCCTTAGCTGCAGTTGAGTATGGTAATGGCCTAGCACGTCCACCAGACAGGTCTCTCAGCATTTCATTGGTCGCTTTC
Organism: Rattus norvegicus; assembly: GCF_021556685.1. Lineage (NCBI taxonomy): Eukaryota > Metazoa > Chordata > Mammalia > Rodentia > Muridae > Rattus > Rattus norvegicus. The sequence goes on along the minus strand of NC_141540.1, from coordinate 83,547,176 downwards.
CTCCACTTATAATCATAAGGGAGCTCTGACCTTCAAGGAGCCTGGTGCTATATAGCAACCACTGTTCTGTCATTCATGGATGGTCAGTTCACTTCTGATAGAAAAGTTCTAGAACCGTGACATTGGCAGAGAACTCTAAATGAGTATTTACAAGGAAGGTCAGAGGGAGAATGATATCATAAGGAGACTGAAGAAAAGATTTTATTAGCTATCACATAAAAGTCTTGGAAGTTTATTTCTTTAAACTTTCTTGTTACTTCAATGTTATTGTCTGTAGAGTGTGTGTTAAATCTCTCTTTTGCCTTCCATTTCTTCTCTTTCACCTTGCTTTCTCTATCTCCCTTTAGACGACCCTCATCTGCCTTCTTGGTTTTCCATGTCCCCCCCTCCCCAATTTTACTTATTCCCTTTTATGTTTTACCAAAGTGTGTCCTCAGTAGTCATAAAGGCCACTGACATGAGGTACCTCCATTTCCTAACTGGTATATTATTTTCATGTTGCTAGGATGAAATATTTTTAGCTTAAGGTTTCAGAGAGGCAGAAATCATCTTCATGTGGAAAGTTGTTTAGCAGCAAAAGCAAGAAACCAGCAAATGACATTTCCCTTCACATACAGGAAGAGGAAGAGGGACCAGGAAATGACTTGAGACTATAAACCTGAAAGCCTTCCCCAATGTCTAACTTCCTCCCACCAAGCTCCATGACTCAAAAGTTTCTATCACCCCCTCAAACAGTACAACACTGAGACAGAGGGTTCAAATACACGAGCGGATGGAGGACATTTTTTCTTCCAACCCTAAAAGATAGCTTCAAAGAAGGAATTAGAAGAATGAATATTTGAATGTGAAGCTGTCTCCTTCTGCTTAAAACCAGCTATTCTTCTCTTATAAAACAGTTCCTTATGAGTTTTCCTTTGAGAAGCTTTGTAACATTTCTGCCTCGTGTTACTGTTTGACAAGCACACACTAGAAGCTCAATGCCTGTGTCTTAGCTTTATTTGTTTTTATTGTTGTAATAAAAAAACACTTTATCAAAAAGCAACTTACAGCTGGAAGAGTGCGTTTTAACTCACAGCTCCTGGTCACAGTCCATTATTTCACAGAAGTGGAAATAATAAGAACTTGAAACAGCAAATCATTTCACACTGTCAGTTATAAACAGAGAGAAAGGCATATACAGATGCTTAGTAGTCATCTAAATGTCTCTATTTTTATACAGTCCAGGACCCCAAGGAGGGAGAAGGTGTACCTCCTCTCAGACTGAGACTTCCTACATCCATCAAGACAATCTCCTATCAACAAGTCCTCAGGGCAACCTGATCTAGGCAATCCTTCACTGAGACTCTCTTCCCAGATGATTCTATGCTATGTCGAGTTGATAGTTAAAGGTGGCCATCACAGCCTCTCATTGGCTTTTGCAGAAAGGGGGTGCTTCTGAAGCGGTGAACTGGCCACCTGCAATCTGCGACTGTTTTGAAGAGCGAGATTAGTGAGATTAGCCTACTTTTTTCTTTTATACTTCTTTTACATAACCATAAGTATTTATTATTGTAGATTGTGTTCCAAAAGTCCAAAGTCTCCTTTCTAGCCATGTTAGGAGAAATGTATGAACAACTTCATTGTTCAGTCCAAGAACTTTCTGAAGGACACGTTGATGTTTCAACAGAAAGCTCGAGCTGACAGTTTATAATATGTACTGATCCTCTGAAATAAACTCAATTTACACTGCCTACCAATCCTAAGGGATTAGAAAATGACACTTACCAGCCCAAACAAGCCTTCAAAGTGAAGATTTAATTAGGTTTCACACCCTAATTTTAATTATCAGCTAGACTTTAACTCCTGATGAACAATGGGACTCTCATGAGGGTCTCCTTTACCACAGGAATACAAAAATCCATTCCTTTGTCTTATTAACAGGTTGTTTCACATTTGCAAAATCTAGACTCAGAAGAAGTACCATGACAGTTGTGTCAGTTTGAAGTTTTGAAATTTCTGATTTCCTGGAAGTAAATATTGGGAAAGATTTGTAAAGTTAAGGATGATTACAATATGAGTGTTCTATAGAGTACACACAATTATACACACACACACACTCACACATACACACACATACACAGAAACACACACACACACGGCTGTGAACATGTAATTCTAGCACTAAAGATTTCAAAAACCAACCTTGCCTATTTAATGAAATACAGAATCCAGAACAATCTGGACTACATAGTATGCTAGTTTTACACACACACACACACACACACACACACACACACACACACACACATAAACCATCAAGGTGGCTCAGCAGGTAAAAGTGTTTGCTGCCAGGCTTGATATTCTGAATTTGATCCTCAGATCCTACTTAGTAGGAGACAATTGACAAGTTGTCTTTTCACCCCCTTATGCAGCCATTTCTTCCCTCAGAATAATGAATATATGTAATAAAAGATAAAATATAATAAAAATTATTAAAATCCCCTCATTAAAATTAGAGTATTTATTTTTAAGTATTTGTATAATTTTTTACTTCTTTTTGGGAACCTCCAAACACCCCTAAATCACAATGTTAAAAACAAAGTACTTGTTTTCTTAAATATTTTGGCCAGTGTGTATCTGTGTCTCATATCTTTGTGTATGTGTCTAATAATTTAATCTTTATTTTTGATGAGACTTTTAGTAATGGAAAAACAAACCTTTTTATGGTATTATCAATACTTGTCAGTCTAGTGTTACCATTTAAAGAAACACAGTGGATTTTTCTTCCCAACTTTTTGCTATCCATCATATATTAATCAGGGCAAGGATGGTTCCCATCAATCACAGACTGTCCTGAGCTTGACTCTCAACTTGACTTTACCTTCCAGGCTCAGTTTTCTTATGTTTAAAGTGGAAGACAATAATCTCAACATGGCTGTTTACAAGATTGAATTTGTGATATACAAAGTACATACTAGTCATTCAGCAATGTCTAAGAAAGAATGTTTCTTTCTTTCTATGGTTCCCCTTGTCTAAAACAGAAGAATAAGGATTTGATTTTCTCTCTCCCACATTAATGCAAATATGATATAAAGGTAAACACAATTTATTGGTTGTTGAAATACTTATACTATGTATAAGTCCAGGCAATTTGTTGTTGTTGGAAAGGGTGCTATTTTTTTTTCCTAGTTTTACTTCTTTCCATGAAATCTGTTAGTCTTGGTCTTTTAAACTATCTTTCAAAATTCTGCCCAAAATAACACTATATGTTAATCTTGTTAAGCCAAACCCATTTTACAACTCTTTACTCAAAGTGGGGTTTGTTTATGAACTCCCAAGATGTCAAAGAAACAAGGAAACAGATAATATTCTCTGTTCGCATGAGTTCAACTCTCTGAAACTACATGGGTCTGCCCATCTCCTTTGTTCTGGCTGCACCTGTAAATGAAAGCATGTGATGATCAACTATTTATCATCTCAATTTAAGTTGTGGATTGTTTGGGAAATTAAAAGCAGATGGTAGAAGCTGGGAAAAATGTGTAGCAGCTGATTAGGGAAATGAATGGATTTGGAGATATTTGGTGTCCAGATAATAGATGGGTCAAACATAGTTTATACTGCACTGGGTGTTCTTTAAGGATAACTCCAAACAAAATGTTTGATAATTTATCAAGAAGTCGGTGTTTGTTCTTCATCTTCATTTGTTCATTGTTCCCTGACAGAACACTATCTCTCACTGCACAGGATGAGATTGGGCACATTGGTTATTTAGGTCCCCTGTGTTTGTGACAAAGATTTGCATTGTCAGTGGGATATCTGGAGGTTAAGCACTATGTGTTGCTTGGGGTTTTCTTTATAGGGACTTGACACTAGTTCTCAAAATTAGCATATAAGGAAGTAAGATCTGGAAGTTCATCTGTTAACCTGCCTGTGTTTATTATACTGACAAAAAATAAAAGTCTTCAGGGACAACCAACTCTTAAGCCAATTAGACATGTCTTAAACACTGTTTACGGGCCTATTTCTATTTCCTCTCTTGTCCTCAGAATTAGGGTGCTAGTTCTTACTCTCTTGAGATTTTAAAAACAGTCTAAAGGTTAGGTTGTCTTTCTAATATCAATAAATCCATATTATAGTTTATGAGGCCATAAAGGTGGAAAAAAAACCTTAAACACAAAACTACAGAGGTACTGACAATTCAAAATCCAGAAATGAAAGTAAAAAGTCAGTAAATGTTTTGTGGAGTTTTCATTCATTGTCCTCTGAGAAATATATGCCACGGTATTAAAATTGAGGGGAAAGCAACAGCAACAGCCACAACAATAAAGACAACAACAGCAGCAGCAACAGCAGCAAAAACAAAGACAACAACAACAGCAACAACGAAGACAGACTTTCCTTTTCAGGGTAATTGGTTTGTGTATTGAAGAATTTTACTTACATTCTAGCAATTACTCTCTTCTTTAATGTACATCTTGTTCCCATAAAGTTGTTGATCCATGGTGCTAGTTCTATTATTGATTGTTACTGATTTAAGAAATTCACTCTGCTCCAAGGTGAATTAGGCCTCTTCCCAAAAAGACTGACAGAAACCCTAACCTCTAACACTTCAGCACATAGCCTTGTTTAGGAAAGATGGCCATGCTGACATAGCCAAGTTTAAAGAAGCGGGCTCTAACCCAGTTAATATAGCCCAATGACAGTTCTTCTTATAAAAGAGAGAAAACATATCTAGAGAGATTTCAAAATTTCCAGTGACCAATTCCCATTTACAGAAATTGAGTAGGAATCTTAGCTTTGATTTCTAAGCACTGAAAGTTCTAGTGGACAGAGTAGAGAAGCACTAACATGTTCAGACTCCCCATAGCGCTGTTCAAAATTTTCCTAGCTTTGAGCAATACTTAGGAAAACAGCGATTGTTTTATGGCTTTGTTTCTTGTTTTGAATAATATGTCTCTTTTCCATGTGGTATCATATACTGTGGCTCATGTGGTCTTAAGGATCTATTTTGAAGATGGTCCTCTCACCAGGCTGTGAAGTTAATATTGGCTAGTTCCTTTGAACTTTATTTAGACTTAAAGATATGAGTTTTCATTCCATCTCTAGCATTCTGGAACACAGGCTACTTGGCTTTCCAGAAGCTTCTCTAGTGGTTTATTTCCAATATCATGTACTCCAGAAGGATGAAAGAAGAGAGTGAGATGTCTTTGTATAAACTACCTACAGAATTCCTTAGCAGTTTTTGATATTATACAGTTTGAGGTAACTCTTAGGCTAAGTTAGGTTCAGTGGAAAGATCATAGTCCAGTTCCTATAGAGGAGTGGTGATTTTCAGAAGAGCTGCAGGACAGGAGTTACTGTGGTGACATCTGAAGAAATGTCAATATGGACAATATTAGGAAATCACTAGAAGGGGACAGTGGAAAATGAAATAGGACAAGAAAGGGTCATTTAGGAAAACTCGGTCTTAAGTGGTATAGTTGCTACAATTATGAAGCCAGGTTAAGGCAGTGCCATGTTGGAATTAGCTAGGGCAGCATGGCAGTGGTTTATGCATTCCTAACACCTCATCCAGAACTGCTCAGCACCTACAGTGTATAAATGCACCAGAGAATGCTTTCGGGTGGTAGCAATGGTTTCATAAAAACAATTGGAGACACTAGGTTCTTATTTAGACTATACATTATATATATATATATATATATATATATATATATATATATATATATATATATGCCATTACAGTGTTAGGCTTACTGTAGACATCAACTTGAAACATTGGTAAGATTTAGTAAAGACATGAAACAAAGATAAATGTAAAATCAGCTACTGAAAGATGTCTCTGTCTTTAAAAAGAAAAGACCTTGGTTTGCTTTTTAAAGAAAATGGGAAGCCATCCCTTCCGTGTCATATTTATTATTTTAATGGATTAAAAAAGAGAATTTTGTGATATAGTATAATCCATGTTCAGTCATATGCTTCCACGTTGCAGACTACAAACTGGCCCCAGCGGACACACAGTGTTGTCTTAGGCAGATTAATGAAATGCTAAAAAGAGAGATGGCTACTGGAGTCTTTCTTAAGAGTGACTGTTCTGTAGCAGTTGTGTCCCAGATGCAGTGAGTATTATGTGACTATGGAGACTGACGGATAGATGTGAAGAGGATGTGAGAGAACGGACTCATGGTGCTCCTTTTACTAACTTCTCACATTTGGCAAGCAGCCCAAGGGTGTCTTACTCCCTACTCTGCTGTCTCCATGTGAGTTCCTCCTTGCTAGATTTTAAGATAACAGAAGGAAGGGAAAGGGAGATCCATACAGCTCTTTTGGGGGGTTTCCTTACAATAGTAGTTTTATCACACGCTCTGGCTGCATAGTCCCCTCTGCAGAATGAATTATGCATATAGCTTTCAGGTCTGTTTTTTTGTTTTTGTTTTTGTTTTTTGTTTTTTTTGTTTGTTTGTTTTTTGTTTATTGTTTTCCACAGAATAAACCATGGCAATCATTTGAAAAGGAAATGGAATTAAAGGTATTTTTTATTTTAGTATTAGAAAGTGGGTAACTGTTGTTGTCTTTTTAAGAGAAATAGTTTTATTCCTTCGGATTCACTAGTATTATTTAAATAGATTTGAAAAGAAAATGGACACATGGATTTGGCCGATACTGGTTAAATACAACCGGTGAAACACAGGACCAAAGGACATGAGATGCTTTTCTAATTGGGGTCAAATTTAGATGGCTGCGTTGATTTTGTAAACATCCTTTCTGTAGTAAGGGCTCCATTTCCCTGGCCAAACTGACAAAGCTGCACATTGCTTCACATTTGACTCATCCCAAGGCAGGCTTTTATTGCTGCTTTCTCTTTTCTCAGCCCTTTCATTAACTGTCTGGATGCACATCATAAAATCAGCGCTCTTGGCTTTGAAGACATTTATTAAAACAATGCCTTTGTGAGAAGAAACTTTATGAGACCCTAGGCTTGTAACACTCTTGATGTATTTACTCCAGATGATTAGACCCTAATTCTTGAAGGAAGAACAGATCTTAGTGCCAGAGAAACTACAAACTTAATAATTGATATGAAGATGAACCACTTCCTCTCAATGACTATGACCTTCACATTTATTGCTTTTGGTTATTCTGGCTGGATTCATATATGTATCTTGATGCTAAGAAGCACTCCAGCGTGGGATACTTGACAATATTTACAACTTCATACATATATTTAGTATATAGCTTAATTTGAGTAAGCATGTGTGTGTGGTCAAGATCTACACATATGTGTTGTGTATGTTGTGTATGTGTTTGCTTATGAGTGAATGTGAGTGCATCCACCCATTGTGCATGTATGAGTGCTGGAGGGTAACATACGGTGTCATTCTCTGTCTTCATTTTCTTTTTTTTTTCCATTGCACTTTTAAATTCTGATTTAGACTGGCTGGCCAGGGAGTTCCCAAAGTTCAGTTGTTTCAGCACCTTCTGTGTTTGGGTTATAGACATAGACATTCACATTTGTCTTTTTATGTGGGTGTTGGGGCTCTGAACTCAGGTTCTCATGCTTGGTCAAGGGTATTGACAAGTACTTCACCCACTGAGCCAATGCCCCAATGCCAAAATCTACTCACTTATTCAGAAGGACTTAAGAAAATAATCAGTAGTTATCAAAGAAAAAGTTGAAGGAAACATAACTATGATGGGAAGACAGGAAGGATATTCCGATGTAGTTAGAGAAGCCCACTGGTAAGAGAATGTACTGATTTTACACAGGGCAAGCTTCGATTCCATCATCTACATCAAGAGGTTCAACCTCTTTTCAAATTCACCTTCAGAGTATCACACACCCTTTTCTGGACATGGCTGACACCTGTTCTTATGAGTACATTCAACTTGCAGGCACACATCAATACACATAATTTAAAAATGAAATTAATCTTCCAAAATATATATTTAGAAGTAGTGAATTTATGCTTCAAAGAAGTCTGAATATTGTAGAAGAGTTTTGCCAAGGAATAAACACAGACTGGGTAGTCATTAGAGAGCCAAACTGTTAACTTAATTTAGGGGGAAGCTGTGGGGGACGGGCACCACAGAAAGCTGATGGAGCTGTAAAGGGAAATAACACACTAGCAAACATGCGTGGTAGCTAGTTACAGGAAGGGCTTGAGGGTGTTGTCTGGAGAGGCAGTCACTTGAAATGACCCTTTATGCGTGACTATAGTTGTCCAGACAAGAAGGACAGGACATTGTGTTCTGGTCAACGAACAAGGTCAAGACCCTTTGAAATCGAAGTGTCCAACCCTAGGAATGAAAAAAGACAGCAACCAAGGTCCAGGGTAGATGAGAGCATAGAGATGGCGAAACATCAGTTAGAGATCGGGAAGATTTGTGGCTGAAGAGCTCTTGAAATAGAAAGCAAGCAGAAGGGGGAGGGGCTATTCATCAACACTGACAACAGCATTTTCTTAGCTAGGGGCAGAATCTCAGGGCAGTTATAAGCAGAAGGGTTGTAACCAGACTGGTGGGTTTGCATCACAGATGTACCCCTTGCTATGAGGCCTTGGAAACCTACCTACCTCTTTGGATTGTTAAAATAAAATCCTTAGACAAATTCAAGTTAGCAGAGGTTTTCTATAAAGGTTAATTAAAGAATCAGGCAGCATGTTAAACCCAATGAGGTTCAGCGTACTCCATCCAGCAACAAAAGGAGAAGACAGTATTCATAGACAGAATGAGAAAGTCCCTTTCAAGAGAAACATCCTGAAGGGTGACAGAATGGCATTTGTCTCCTATGGAAGGTTTTTGATTAGCCTGTAGTATGTTGCTGGCTGAGGCTCAAATGCTGTGAGTGTCTGAGACTGAGGTACTTATGAGAATTTCCGCTAAGCCAACTGGCAGTTCCTTAAGCTATGCTACCATTTTCTATGTAGATTTTAAAACTATGGAGATAATGTGTTGGCAAGTTGGGAAAACTCAAGTACAGGAGGTATGTGTAAGAGTGATGATCAATGTTTAAATTCAAGAAACAATGGCACCGTGTAGGACATGCCATTTAAATTCAGACGAAGAATAGCTTTCGATCACTGACTTGTAGATAACATATCTGAGGTGGTTATCAGAACCAGGAATCCTATAGGCAGAGCACAGTAAGGGGGTTACTACAGCAATGAGGAGAACCAGATTAGACAGGTTCTGGTTACTTTATCTCTGCATTTGGGACAAGGTTGTATGAGCTATGTTTGCATCGCTCTGACATTAGAAATGCAAGAAACAGGTGAATGAAGGAAGAATTTCCTTTGGCTCATTGTTTCAGATGGTTTCAGTCCAACATGGTGGAGCAGCTCACAGGGTTGCATGGAGCAGACACTGTTTAATATCAGGATACCAGAGGTGGTGGGGGACTGGAAACAATGGCTCAATTTTGACTTTCAAAGTCCTTCTCCTAGTGACCTTCTACCAACTAAGCCCCACCTTCTAAAAGTTCCACATATTTCCAAAATACCACTAAAAGCTGATGAGCACATAATTCAAAACATGAGCCTGTGGGGAATATTTCATATTCAAGCCATAACAAAAAATAAAAGCAGTTGCATGTAGTTTTAAAATCACGCTACCGTATTTGAGAGCGGCTGCGCTCTGGCCTGTCCTGGCTCACTTCATTTCACGTTCCGCCCAGCTTATTTCTGGGAGAGGCAGCCACCAGTTCCTACCTGGCTTCCTTTTCTACCCTTATGCTCCAGGATTCCGCCACTCCAGCAGCCCACTCCGGAGACTCTTGCTCAGGGAAGGGTCCTGTTGCCAGCCCCACCCGAGACCCGGGAATCCTCGGATAAAGGACACACATTAAGCTTGTCACTTTACATCTTGCCTTTCGTGGCACAATTGTTGGGCACAGATACCGGGCCTGGAAAGGCGTGCCCTCGCCAATTTGTAACCTCCGTCTCTTCTTCCATCCTGCCTTTGGCTCTCCACTTGTAGGGAAGGCTGCTCCCGAGATCTTACATGATTAATTCATGCTTCTCATTCCAAAGCACGGCGGAAAAAGTCCCTTTCTTTTTCCTCCAGGGACCCGGAAGTCCTACCTGTACCTTCCGCCTAGCGATTGGCTCCTGGACTTCTTTATTGACAAAAACCTCCCCTTAAAAAAACAACATCAACACTTGGGGAAAGAGAAAGATTTGTGGTAGGAGAGAAAAAGAAAAGCCAAGACTTTCAATTAGCCTCTTACACCTTCAAGCTTTCTCCTCCACTATATAGATGACCAAGAGGGTAGTCTGAAGCCCTGCTGTGTAAAAAGCAACATTTCTTCTCAGCACAGCACTAAAGGAAATGGGGAGAAGTCAGGTAGAACCTGGAGACATGAGGGATGGAGTCTAACTCTTGCAGAAAACGCAGCAGCCAGTAGTCCAGGAATGAGGAGTAATGACGAACATGAACTGTCAGCACCCAGTTGCTCTAAACTGCAGAGTATAAGCATACCTGCTAACTTCTTTTTTTCTGTCTCCCCAGATTGTCTGAGAATTCCCCTTTTGGCTGTCAGAAGCTTTGAACCATTGAGTGAAGAGAAGTCTGGCACAGAGACTCTGGTTTCGAGGAGCTGACACTATCCAGCTTTTAGTCCTACACTGTAAAATTAAATAGGGCCATGCCTAAATACACTCGAGGAGCTCGGCATTGACACACTCAGTTTCAAAAATCACCAGGAGAACACATGTTCCCTCTCACCATGGAGAAATAAAACTGGTAATTGTTGCAACTTACCCAGTATGCCCCTTGCTGTGTCCTAAGTGGTCTGAGTACTCAATAAATATTTGATCTACTCCATTTGCAAAGGGTGAGACAAAGACTTAGGAAGCTGTAAACTAGCTTCGAATGAAGACACTGTGAGCAAAGGAGCAAAGTGCCCTGAGGAGAAGCAGTTGTTTTTTCAAGGGGGTGAAAGGGAAGAAGCCAGAACAGCTGGATCCTTTGGATTACTACTCCTGCCTTCCACACGTGTTTCTGTTGTTGTTTGCTTTTGGTTTTCCATTGTTGGTGTTGGTGGCTTTTTTGTTTTGTTTTGTTATTTGTTTGGTTGGGTTTTTTTTGACAGGATTTCCATTCCAGCATATATCACTACCACCAGGTACTCTGGCCACAATCTAAACCTTCATTCTGAGGTTTCTTTCCTCCTTAGCCTCTCAGAAAATTTAGCTTCTCGGAAAATCATGTCGGCTCTTTCCCAGCTTTGTTCAGAACTGATCTCTTGAGATCAGCCTCTGTCCCTATCCCTTCTGGCTTTTATCACTGTTATAGCTCCCTCTATGATCTGATCTTCTCTCCATGATCCCTCTTGGAATCATTTTCCACCAAAGTTAATGTATACTATGGAGTGCTGCCCTACAGGCAGGACATAGTGTTGTCATCTTGAAATCAGAGCAGCTGTGGTAATGGCCATAAGATACTCACAAGACTAGGTCCACTAACAATCCCCTATGGAAGGGCAGAAGGCTCATAAGGCTCTAAATGCAGTTGGGAGACGCTTGGCTCAAGCAGTGCACGAGGCATGTATGAGAACTTCACAAGTAGCTCATGAGGCAAATTATTAGGCACACAAGTTCCCTCTCTTCCCTAAGGATAGCTAAGCAGTTAATGGTTGTTGGGGGTGAGGTCTTCTTTGGTGGTGTAATACCCAACAATTCTGCAGGCAAGTTTCACACACTACTGGTTGCTCTAGTTAATCTTACTAAGCTACACTTGGATGGGTATATGGTTTAGTCTCTTGTTTCAGCTTCTACATCTAAGTCCTTGATAGTGCATCTATGTTACAGTGACTTCAGTTTTAATTCTCCAAAAGTGAATTCTTATGTGTGGGTAGGTAGCATTGGGAAGGAAGGACACGAGTGAGCCAGAAACTAATGTGGCAGGTGAGTTAGAGATGCTGCCAGGCCCTCCCCTAGTAACTGTAGACAACAACTTAGTCTCCTTCACTTGAGAAAGAGAGGGGATACTTTTCCATCATCTGTAATAGTTGTTAGCCTAGCAAACACAACCTGCTTGTCCTTGAAGTTCATGAGCACAAGTGGGTGGGATTTCCAGGCAGGACAAAGGTGGGAGAAAGACAATGTGGCAAAGGAGAGGTCCAAAGAGTTCCTCGTTACACTATAGCTAGAGCAAGCAGGAGAAGAGGTGTGAGAACCAGGGGAAGAAAGAATATTCACAACTTCCAGAGGTTGTGAGCACTAAGAGCTAAGTACAGCACTGAGGAGTATCTGAAACATTCGTTATACACTACAAATGCTGTATGAGCTGCCTCATAATTATTGTTTTCTATTACATTTAAGGATTGTTGTATATTCCATTTCTTGTCGACAGACCTTGTCAGTAAAGATTGATGATGTTGTTATTTAGTAGAAAGAATGCCAGACTAAGATTCTGGGAAATTTCTTATTTTAGGTTTACTTGATAAAATGTTCTATCGTATTTTCAAATAGGTTTTGAGTTCAGGCAAAGCATTCAGTGCTGAACTTTCACAAGAGATAATAAGAAACGACTAGATTTAATTTGTCCTTGACTTGAAATCTGTTGCAGGAAACAAAACAAGTAGTTACATAGCTCAAATGAGTCAAAAGACATGCTATATTTCATGCATTATCAAATATCAAACTCTGCTATACCTTGTCAACATCCCTGATTTTGATACCTTTGAATGGGGACTGTCCTAATAAATATAATTTCAGTTTTTATAGGCTGATAATTTTACCATGAAGGCATATACATAGTGCTAAGGAATTCAAAAGAGAGATTCTATGTAGCTAGTGATTAAGAGTGAGACAATATGTAAAAAGTGCCAAAAATAGTAGACATGTTAATCAACATTAGAAAGGATCCTTGGTTTTCTTTGCCTTTGGAATGGATGTATCATCAGAAATGAGAAATCCTCTGTTTGTAGCTTGAAGTCCTTGTTAGCTCTTGAAGCTTGTCACAGCAACCAGGCCAGTCTTTTTCCCTTTCTGCCGAAAACAATCTCTGTTTATGTGACTGCTTCTCAGAAGAGTCACTGAGCTGTTGAAGTCTAATGGGACTTAGAGTTACTCGTAAGCCTTACAGTTTCCCATTGCATAGCCTAGGCTACCTCCGACATCTTCCAGTGTGTGTCATCACAAGGAAATTGCAGACATTGTGGTGCCGAGATCGTGGCTACTGAATACGAAATTATGCCCATGTAACAAGGATGGTTCTGCTCTGTAGCATAAGGCATTGGGTTTGATCCCATTGTAGTATGGCCCCACATAAACAATCAATCAAAAATGAAAAACAGTGATTGGCAATCAGTAAATTCTTTGTCAGAATATACTATTATCTTCCTTGTCCATCTAGATCAACTTAAGCATTATGAAAATAAAAGTTGTTACTTACATTGTATTCCAACACCTGACAAAGCAATTTGAGAAAAGGGAAATTTATTTGAATGCATTATTTAAAGGGATGCAAAGAAAGAGACTCATTCCTATAAAGTCAGAGCTCATAAGAACTGCATGTTACAGTTTTAGTGGATCAGGAGGCAGAGAATCCAGTTAGGACAAAACCAAACTTAATCCTCAAGCCACAACTTTTCGGCCTTTCATCTGACAGATAAGAGTCCAAGCCCAAAAGACTCCATAACTTCCCCAAATAGCGCCAGGAGCTAAGGGACCAAGTGTTCAAATACATCAGCATGTTGGGACATATTTCGCACTCAGGAAAACACCAATAGTAAGTATTTTAATAAAAGTAGTTTTGTCTTCTAAAACTGGAATTATATAATGAAATGTACTCTAATGTTTTGTTGCTGTTTGTGGCTAAAAATTCTAACCAAACTTTTGTTATGTTTCTGTAGGGAGCAAGAACTTTGTTAAGCATTTAAGAGTACCTTTTTAGGGCAATACCGCCCTACGTAAACATTCACTGAGTATCGTAATAGCCTGAAGCTGATTTAACTGCACTGGATCAGCCATCTTGCTGAAATAGTCAAGAGAAATAACTCATGACTGATTTTTAAATAATTAGTTCCACAGCTTTTATTTTTGGAAAAAGCATTAGGGCTATCAGTGGTTCAGAAACACAACGATGAGACAGTTAAGAGGAGAAAGAAAATGTCACATTTAACTTGTGCAAAATGTTCGGAGATAAACCAGCAATCTTTCCCTCTGGTAAAACAAACATGCCAGAAGTGGTGAACTAGACCCAGGGAACAGTGCCAACGGCCGATCGCCCCTAGACACTTGCAGCCTTTTGCTCTATTTCATTTGGCTTTCCCTGTCTTTCCAGTACCTCCATCATCTTTAATCAAGCATAAAGATAGACCAAGGGGCACTATTTTCTGGTTTCTATTCTATTTTTCATCTTCACTAGAATCAGAAATTATATAATATGAGGCAAGTTTCATATGGAGATAGAATGTTCTGAACTTTTCTAGCCATGAGTTAAGGTTGTGCTTTTTAGGGAAAACATTAAAATGAACCAAATGTTATAGTTACTCTTCTTATAAAATGCTACCCATTGAATAAAGCAAATAGTTTGACAATTTCTGAAGCATGTAGGAAAAGTACCCTGTAACAGTCATCCAAAGGTGAGGAATCAGTTCTCTGTGATAAAACCCAGCACAGAAATTTTTTTTTATCTAGAAAGGATTAAAACATAGTTTTGTCCAAAATGTAAAATTTATTGATTTTGCATATAAATTTAAATTCATGATTTCTCTGAAATTAAAAAAGAAATGAAAAGCCCAATCTCAGATTTCAAATTCTGTGCTCTTCTAGGATAGGCACCATAAAGAAGCAGCCATTTTAGAACTGGCTTCATCCACAGAGAGCACCTGTAAGGCCACAGGGGCAAAAGGCCTGTTCCCCAGAAAGGAAAGGTCTAAGCACAGCTATGACGGTTGTCATTCGATGGGAGTTGATTTTCTCATAGTGGTAGAGACAAAAAAAAATTTAGATGAACATGTACCAGAAACAGCTTGTTTGTAATTATGACTTGTGTTCTTTGATTAGAATATCATCACATACTACAATACCATCAGGATCCGCACACAGTTCACAGCCCCCTTCTTACCGCAGTCTTGGGATAAATTATCTTTCATGGAATATGAATAGAAGCAATAGCTTTTGTTCTTGATGGTTATTATTTTTTGCTCTTGTTTGCTTTTTAGGAAAGAGTCTTCTATTTTTTTCTTCTTTTGGTATCTGATGTACCTCTCTACTCTTGCAGATGACCCCTAAACATCCCTGGCCCTCTGCTTCCAGGTGGAAAAAAATGTATCCCTTAGCACAGTCACAATGGTTACAGACATTTAGCATTAACTTAGGTAAGTCATCATAGATTTACTCATAGGAAATTCAATAGGCTCGGAAGGCCTGGGAGTGAGGCTCCATAGTGTACTCTCCTAAGTAGTTGCTTAGAATGCATAGGTCCCTGAATTCAGTTCTCAACACTGAACAAAACCTGCTCTGTTTCAGAGACAAATGAGTCTGCATTAAATTTCCTTACATACCTGATGCCTGAAGTCATTGAGTTTGAGATCTCTTCCTTAAGTAAACAATTCAGACCTTTAGTTTCCCTAGGATGGTTCTTTTGACAAATTTTTCTACTCAAAGTAAATTTAATCAGACAGTTCATGAAATTGAAAAAAATGTATTAAAATTTTAGAAAAGAAAAATGGCTCTTGAAATCATTCTCAAACAGTCCATATTCCCATGTACGAAAGTCATAATGTATAAGGAAAAACACCAAATCAAGATTGTTCTATATTTTCTCAAATGTTTGAAGGCAGAATTCATTATAGTTAATAGCAGGTACTAATGTCAGATTTTTATATAAAATAATAAAAATAGATCTTACCTCAAAGATTATTTAAGAAAAGTGATTTGTATAGTACTGAACCCTCCAGCACTGAAAATACTTGCAGAGAAGTTGGACCCTATGTAGCAGTCTTTTAGTCATTAGAAATTGGATATTGGGAGTTATTGCTCTATAAAGCCTCAAATTTTCTAGATCAGAGACCTTCATTGTTACATATAGTTTTGTTCATTATAATCCTGATCCGTGATTCTAAGAATGCCCTATGACTGTGGTGATTTCAATAAGAACAGCCCTCATAGATTCATGGATTTGAATGCCTGGTCATCAAGGAGTGGCACTACTTGGGAGAGATTAAATCATGCGGCCTTGTTGGAGAAAGTGTATCACTGGAGGTGGGCTTTGGAGTTTAAAACGTCTAAGCCAGTCCCAGAGTCTCTCTCTTCTTGCTGCCTGCAGATCTGGATGTTAAACTTTCAGCTACTTCTCTAGCACCATAGCTGCCTGTGGGCTGCTGTGCTTCCTGCCATGATGATGATGCCCCAAACCTCTGCAACTGTAAGGAGCCCCTATTAAATGCTTCTTTTTAAAAGAGTTACTGTGGTCATGGTGTCTATTCCTAGCACGAGAACACTGACTAACACAATGAGCTTCCAGATGAACTCTCAGCTATATTCTGTTTTATAGCTACCTGGAGCCATCGCTATCAGACTGTTGAAAGACACTTAACTTCTTCTCAGCCACAGATCTAAACTGTTTCTTGCAAATACAGTCCAAAATTTGTTATTAGTTGTCTCAACTTTACATGTTAATCTTTCCTCATTATCCCAGTTTTACTGTTTCTCAGTACTTAATAACTTACTGTTTATACAAGTTTTTACTTGAGGAAAGTTCAGTTCACTTGTTTTTTATAGAAAGCAAAGAGTTGGTTCTTTAACAATATACTAGAATTTTTTCATAAGACAGAGACAATTTAAACATTGGGAAGATTTTCACTGTCCTTTTTAAGCAGATCATTATTTTCTTCTCTCTTTTTTTATTTCTTAATTGCTTCTAGATTTTTTCATTGTGTCTGATTTTTTATTGTATCTGAAACATTTTTATTACAGAGAATATGTTTATATATTTCCATGTTCTTGATAAAAATCCTTTAAGACAACAGAAATCTTTAAGAGCCGATAAAAACATGAACAGATAAGTGAAACTCTCATTTTATAAGTCTAACAACATTTCTGAAAGAGAAAATTTCCTTAGTGTATTTATCTCAGAAATTCATATTCTAGGTCAGTTAAGATGGGCACTGAAGCATTGGTACCCTTTGTCTACTGTTATTTTTCTCCAACTGTTTCTTGTTAGTTATTGTTAGTCTTCATTATTTAAAATGCTAGAAATTCTAGAAAGTGCAGGCAGAAGAAGAGGGTCTTCTTGATTGCTCATTTGTCAATACTGGAAAAACATACAAATTGTCCCTCAAGATTTTATTCTGGTTTCAGATGGTGACAGCCTTGTGGCAGGTAGTTATTACCTCATTTCAGCCATCATAATTGTGCATAATTAAGGCATAAAATGATGCTAATTTTGCCTCAAAATTACAATATTCTCACAATAGTATCATATGGGTGGATGGGTGCCATCTAGAACTCTATCAAGTCCTATAGCATGAGTGATCTATAAATTTCACCTTGACAGACCTCTATATATGTTCTGACTGAGCCTGCTTGAGTGCTGATAGGTTAACTAAGTGCCCAGATAATACTTGTGTAGTCTCATAAGCACACAGAAAAAGTTAGGATTGTAGTGTACAGCACTTAATTCTGGATGTCCGTGCCTTTCATGTATGATCTACTTCAGATATGTCTACAGATTGTACTGTTAGACAGCTCTACTCAAAGACTATGGATCTGACACTCTCTCTTTACAAAAAGAAGGCTGCCTTTTTGTTGTACTATCTCACTACCCTTTAATCACCCAAGAGTGAAAACTGCAGCATCAATTCCCAGTGCTTTCTCTTCATCTCCTCTAACAGATGGAGATTTTCAGGCTTGGATATGTTCCCCAACCAATTCCCAATCAGCTGTCTTCACATCAAGTAGCTGAATGCTCATTTAGAAGTGTTTCATAGTGGGAGATGAAGGAAATATATGAAGATATGATGATATCTGGCAAAACCAAAGCCACAGTTATCCTTCTGTTTCATTCTGTCACCAGAGACAGCTGGGATTTGGTGACTTTATTAGTCATTATTTGAAGATTATTGAAACTGTGTGTAGAGTAAATGGAGACCCATATTTGATGAATGACTTCTAGGAGAAAAATGTAGAGCTGAGGAACCAACTCACGTAATTGTGGATATTTGGAAGACAATTTTGGAAAGTGTGTTCATTATTTTCATCTTTTCCTAAGCCGCCCTTGAATTTGACAGTTTCATAACTCAGCTAAGTAGAAAATTAAGCCCATCTCTCAGCCCATCTGTCTATATTTAGTAAACCACTAACTAGGTGGGGCTATAAAAATAAGATCTGGTCCTTGTCTTGAGCCAAGATGTTTTTCAATTTAAAAAAAATGCTACAAAGGGAGCCAGAGTGAGAAAGAGAAACAGTGACAAAGAGTGCATATAGCTTACAAAGTCTGAAACAGTTACAATCTTCTTCTTTAGTCAGTAATGTGCTACATTTGACTTAGCAGAGCTCACTATCAACCCTCCAATGGAGAGAGCTTCATTCATATTTATTATTTTGTCTTCATAATTCTTAGTTTTAATTTTTCTCATTGCATATTTTAATCTTACTGTTTCAAGACATTTTTAGGTAATTATCAATAACTTGTCTTTGTATTCCTTACTTACTTTGTATTTCTTAGTTTTTATTTTTCTTGTTGCAGTTTTAATCTTACTGTTTGGAGAGATGTTATGTAATTATCAATAATATAACATATTATATAATAATATATGTTTATTATATTTAAATGTATACTATTATACCTTGTTCACTAACGTTTGATGTCTCTACCCTGCTATGTAAATTTGAAAAACTCATAATTTAAGCTATTCTGATTTGGCGAGGTTTCTTAGCTACTTTTCTACTAGTGTGATTAGACACTATAACCAAGGCAACTTACACAAGACTTTGTTTGGGGGCTTACAGTGTCAGAAGGTTAAAGTCTGTGATGATCACGGTAGGAGTATGGCAGCAGGCAGACATGGTGCTGGAGCAGTAGCTGAGGGCTTGCTGCTCAAGCACATGACAGGAAGAGCTCACAGGGAGTAATACAGGCTTTTGAAACCTTAAAACCTTAATCAAGGGACACACCTGTTCCAACAAGACCACACCTCCTAGCCCTCCAAAACAGTTCCACCAACTGGGAACCAAGTAATCAAATATATGAGATTATGAGGGCTCTTATCATTTATACCACCATACAAAACAAAAAGGCTCTATGCTAACTTAGCAAATTAATTTATCTTTGTATTTAGCAAGGAACTGTGCAATATTGTGCACATCTTTTTATATGAATAGATTCCCATGATTTTTAGCTAAGATAATTTAAAATTTCAGTCAAATACAAATACATAAACATCTACGCATATACATATACACACGCACACACATATGTGTGTGTGTTCTGTGTATGTATGTATGTATGTATGTATGTATGTATGTATGTATGTATTTGGACTTATGCAAGCTCATTGAAATACTAATAATTAGATATGAGTAAACTTATATTCATTTGGTCAGTTTCTTTACCATGTAGTATAATTCTCTACAGAATACTTTGTTTTGCTATGCCTTTCTATAATTTCATGATTTTAAAGTAAGAATTCCTGCCATTTTATTTCAGAGGAGAATTGTTTCTAATGCAAAGTGTGAACAAAAAGAGCACTGAATTTGAGATAAAATATGTGGGTCTCAGTTCAAAATCAACTACTTATTACTAGAACTTTCATTTAATTACCTGTGCAGGTGAGGCCAATGATAGTACTTCGTGCATTTGTAAGAGGCCAAATGTGGTGCTACACATGAAGATATATAAACATATGGCAAGATTCAGCTGATAAAGTATCTATCTTTTTCTTTTCTGTTGCCCATTAAGAAGTTTTATAATATATGTTCTCAACATAGGTAATACACTTTATGAAGGAGAAAAATTGAGTTCAAAGGGGAAACACAATGAACAAACAATATTTACTCTGTTCATATATAGAACAGAGATAACAAACCCAGCATATATGCATTATATCTGTGAAATAAAAATTTAGAGAGGTAGAGTTTAGATGAGAGAAGTCTAAAAAGCATAGGCAAACTCAACCTAGATGAGGCCATGTCCCTGAAGAAAATTGGTGCTTTCTCGCCCTACAACCATCAGTTGACAATAATTTCTCAGCTAGGGGTTGGCTTGTCTGAGTTTCTCCCCATCTATGCTGGGATTCTGACTGACTTGATCGTGTGCAGACCCTGTGCAGACAATAATACCTACTATGAGTTTGAGTCTATTATAGGATCAAACAGGAAGTGATAATTGGATATAATGAATTAAAACAAAAGAAAGTATGACATAGGGAGGGTAATATAATGAATGGCACCTAAGAGAGTTGTGGGGAGTTGAAGATGGATGATCAAAGTACATTTACACAAGCATGCAATTCTCAAAGAGTGTGTGTGTGTGTGTGTGTGTGTGTGTGTGTGCTAATTGAGAAGATAATAATATAAAAGTTTTAAAAAGAAATACAGAAAAAGGGGGGAAAGAAGAGCAGACCAAGGATGAGTAAGAGAAAAAAAATGGCTGTCTTTCCAAAGGCCTCCACGCTGAGCACTCAGTCTCCATTATGTTGGGTTGTTGGGAATGGTGGAATCTTTGAAATGTAGGTCCAGTTGTGAGGGAAACTCACTGGGGTATATTCTTAAGAGAGACTTGCAACTCTGGTTACATCATCTCCTTCTGCTCCCGTACTCTCTCCCACCACAGATCCTTGTCACCAGGTTCCTTTTCATCACAGGCTCAAAAGCCACAGGACTAAGTGACCACATATTGAAATTCTGGAATGGCAAACAAAGATCAAGCTTCCCTCCTTGTGATCTGGTGATGTCAGGTGGTTTTCTGAAGTGATGGTAATCTAGCTGACATACTTACTACCTTAAGAATTACATGATGGATGCTCAATCTCATCAACAAATTCACTGTGAGTGAAAATCAACATGTTTTTCTATAATCAAGCTTACATTTGATTATATCAGACAGAGTTGTATGTGCCAGCACCCTCTATGATTCCCAAAGTGATGGATTAGAGATGCAGTGAGGCTTGGGGAACTGCCGGCCTTTGGAGTCCATACTCACTGTGGAGGTGACACTTACTCTTGGCACTGTCCTCACCAGTTTCAATGAACAAATGAACTAGCAATGTCCTCACTGCTCGAGAGTTAAAGGGGTGTTTTATACATAGAGTGCTGAAGTCTTCTGCCTAGAATCTTCCTACAAACCATGCTATTTACACTTTAAAATATGAATAATTCTAGATATTTACTGGGTTTGAGCTTTTACCAAACATAGGAACTAAGTGTTCTTATACCTTTAATTAAGAGCAACAACAAAACATATTACTTCCATTTTCTTTATGTTACTTCTTCATTCATGGCTCAAACTGTAGCAGGGAGTCTGTGCCGTGTGTAAGTCTCATTTGGGAGAACATTCTCAAAGACTCGCCACTTCAAAGGGTGTTTCAAAGTTTAAAGAACAGGAATACATTTCTTTGTAACAATACTTTGCTATTTTACTAACACTAGCTTGTAATAAGGGCTCCAACAATGCTTTTCTGTGATATATTCCAACTGACAAGAGCCACAAGAGAGAGGGTCTGAGTGAGGGTTTGAGTGACGCATCCAAACTGGTGGTCACGCTCTTCTTCACAAATAAAAATTTAAGATTATTTTTAATTGTCGGTGTACATCAATATTGGCTTTTTCTTTCTCTTCTAGAAACTGGTGAGAGATAAAGTTCACTCCTTATAGTGCAAAATTAAATTACTTTAAATTGCAACTTACCTTTTGAAAATTTATAAACCCATGCAACTGTAGGCAAAAATAAGTTTTCGAGTATTTGCATCACTCTCCAGAAGCCTGTTTCTAGTCAATCCTGGCCCAAGCTCTATCCTAAAGCAGTGAATTCTGTCTCTATAAACTGGCTCTTTCCAGATAGCTCATTTGAATGAAGTCAGACAGATCATAGAGTTTTGTACCCAATGCCTTTACTTTAGTTCAGCTGGAGTTTCTAAGGTTCATCTGCGTTGCACACGTCAGTGTTTATTAGATCTTATTAATTCCGTCTTATTCTAGATCTACCAAGTTCATTTATCTATTAGCCAGGTAACATACATTTAGATTAGTTACAGCTCTTGCTTCAGTGAATAACACTTTATGATCTTTCATATTTAAATCTTCTTAAGTCTGTTGCTTTTCTTTCCCCTGGGTAGATTCTTAGGAAGGGATCTCATAGTCTATGCATGTGGTGATTATTCATAGTTTTAAAGGTGCCTGAATATTTCACAGAGAAGTCATTCTATTTAGGATTCCTACATGTGAATCGTGGGTGCAGTTTCTTTCGACGGTTGTCAGTGCTCGGCATCATATAGTATCATTTAGTTATAGTGACTGTTATATACCATCCTGGATTTAATGTGCATTTTTTATACAGCTGGGCATGTTGAGCAGCAGAATGAGTGTATTGGCAAACGGTATATACATCTTTCTAAATGAAAGAGCCCTGTCATTTATCTGCTCATATTAAACCTTGGCTTGGTTTTTGGTTACTTAGTGGTATGACTTCTTTATGAGTCTTAAGTAAAATTGTATCAACACATAGTTTTCAAAAATGTTCTCCAATTTAATAGCTTGTCTTTTCAAAAATTTAACAGTGTTCTTGGAAGAACAGATTCTTTAATCAACAAACTTGAATTTAACAGGTGTGCTTTCAATTCTAACATATTTTGCCACAATTATGAACCCAGACACTTTGCCTGGCCTAAAATTAATCATATTTTTATATTTTTCATTTGAAAAAGTTTTGTTTTAAAAGTATTATATTTCAGAATTTTTTTCCATCTTTATTAAATTGGGCATTTCTTATTTACATTTCAAATGTTATTCCTTTACCGGTTTCCAGGCCAACATCTAACCCTTCCCCCTCACCTTCTATATGGGTTTCCCCTCCCCATCCTCCCCCCATTACCACCCTCCCCCCAACAATCCTGTTCACTGGGGGACCAGCGTTGGCAGGACCAAGGGCACCCCTTCTATTGGTGCTCTTACTAGACTATTTATTGCTACCTATGCAGTTGGAGCCCAGGGTCAGTCCATGTATAGTCTTTGGGTAGTGGCTTAGTCCCTGGAAACTCTGGTTGGTTGAAATTGTTATTCATATGGGGTCTCAAGCCACTTCAGCTCTTTCAGTCCTTTCTCTGATTCCTTCAACCTGGGTTTCATTCTCAGTTCAGCGGTTTGCTGCTGGCATTTGCTTATGTATCTGCCATATTCTGGCTGTGTCTCTCAGGAGAGATCTACATCCGATTCCTGGCAGCCTGCACTTCTTTGCTTCATCCATCTTATCTAGTTTGGTGTCTGTATATGTATGTGCCACAAGTGGGGTAGGTTCTGAATGGCCATTCCTTCAGCCTCCTTTCTAAACTTTGCCTCCATATCCCCTCCTAAGGGTATTCTTGTTCCCCTTTTAAAGAAGGACTAAAGCATCTGCATTTTGGTCATCCTTCTTGAGTTTCATGTGTTCTGTGCATCTAGGGTAATTTGAGCATTTGGGGTAATATCCACTTATCAATGAGTGCATACCATGTGTGTTTTTCTGTGATTGGCTTACCTCACTCAGGATGATATATTCCTGTTCCGTCCATTTCCCTATTTATTTTATGAAGCCATTGTTTTTGATAGATGAGTAGTATTCCATTGTGTAGATGTACCACATTTTCTGTATCCATTCCTCTGTTGAAGGGCATCTGGGTTCTTTCCAGCTTCTGGCTATTATAAATAAAGCTGCTATGAACATAGTGGAGCATGTGTCTTTGTTATATGCTGGAGCATCTTTTGGGTATATGCCTAAGAGAGGTATAGCTGGGTCCTAAGGTCTTCTCTTAGGGTCTCTATGACATCTGTCCAGGATCTTCTGGCTTTCATAGTCTCTAGTGAGAAGTCTGGTGTAATTCTGATAGGTCTGCCTTTATATGTTACTTGACCTTTTTCCCTTACTGCTTTTAGTATTCTTTCTTTGTTTTGTGCATTTGGTATTTTGACTATTATGTGACAGGAGGAGTTTCTTTTCTGGTCCAATCTATCTGGAGTTCTGTAGGCTTCTTGTATGTTTATGGGCATCTCTTTCTTTAGGTTAGGGAAGTTTTCTTCTATGATTTTGTTGAAGATATTTACTGGTCCTTAGAGTTGGGAATCTTCACTCTCTTCTATACCTATCATCTTTAGGTTTAATCTTCTCATTGAGTCCTGGATTTCCTGTATGTTTTGGACCAGTAGCTTTTTCCGTTTTACATTATCTTTGACAGTTGTGTTGATGATTTCTATGGACTTTTCTCTTCCTCATATTCTCTCTTCTATCTCTTGTATTATGTTGATGATGCTTGTATCTACAGCTCCTTTTCTCTTCCTTTGGTTTTCTATATCCAGGGTTGTCTCCCTTTGTGCTTTCTCTATTGTTCTATTCCTTCGCATGTTTGATTGTCTTTTCCTGTAATTCTTTCAGGAATTTTTTGTGTTTCTTCTCTAAGGGCTTCTTCTTGTTTACTTGTGTTTTCCTGCATTTCTCTAAGAGAGTTCTTTATGTCTTTCTTAAAGTCCTCCAGCACCATGATCAAATGTGATTTTAAATCTAGATCTTGCTTTCTGGTGTGTTTGGATATTCAATGTTTGCTTTGGTGGGAGAATTGGACTCTGATGATACCATGTAGTCTTGGTTTCTGTTGCTTGGGTTCCTGTGCTTGCCTGTCACCATCAGGTTGTTTCTTATGTTACCTTGTTTTGCTATTTCTGACAGTGGCTTGACTGTCCTATAGGCCTGTGTGTCAGGAGTGCTGTAGACCTGTTTTCCTGTTTTCTTTCAGCCATTTATGGGAACAGAGTGTTCTGCTTTCAGGCGTGTAGTCATTCCTGTCTATTGGCTTTCTGGTGTTCCTGTGGGGATGTGTCCTGAGTCCACCAGGCAGGTCACTTGGAGCAGAAAAGTTGATCTTACCTCTGGTCTTGGTCTTGAAGTCGCTCCTTGGGGCTGGGTTTCAGCTCTCTGTGAGGGCAGCAACCAGAAGGGCCTGGCCCTACTTCTGGTTCCCTGCATGCAGGCGACCCTGATGGCACTAGGTGTTTTCTTCTAGAGTCAGAAATATGGGCAGAGAGTAGTCTCCTCTGGTTTCCCAGGGGTGTCTGCCCCTCTGAATGTCTAGCTCTCCCTCCCACGGAATTTGGGTGCAGGGAGCTGTTTGACTGGGTCCCTTCAGATCCGGGTGCAGTCTGGACTGCAGGGCTCCTGCCGCTTGACTACCCCTATCTTTCTGTTCCTAGAGGCCCTATACAGTTTCCTCTTGGGCTAGGGATGTGGGCAAAGGTGGTTAGAAGTGGCGGTCTTTCCTGCCCTGCAGTCTCAGGATTGCCAACATGTCTGGGCGATGCGCTCTCTCTCTCAAGGGGTTTGGGAGCAGGGAGATGTGGGCCAGGATCAGCGAGGTTCATGCATCAACTAGAAACCGCTATTTCAGTATTTTTCATTTTCTATATTTAATGTTATTCCCGTATTACAATGATTACCTCCTTTATACTATAAGTGCGTATTGTCACTGAATTGTCACATCAATATTGCAACTAAGCAACTGGACTGATGTTGGACTCAGAAGTCAGACACAGTGAATGGCACACTTACATGCTTATTTATGATCTAGCATGGTTGCTTCTGATTTCTAACTCAAAGAGGTCTTTGGTACAAAGCATTAGAAAGACATCAACATTAGTAACCTTCTGAACTATCCCAAACAGAAAAAGCTACTACGGAAGTCAAAACTGGTAAGCCAGAGGAGCTACTCTAAATAGACTGTATAAAATGTATGGATGTAGGAATAGAAATGGCTGAAATAGATCTGGTATACCTGTTCCATATCTGCTTTCAAGTGGAATCAGTGTGAAATGTGCACAAAACAAATGTGGAAAGGAAGGATAGTTAGGAGAGGGAATTCCTGGGAATGTTGGTGAGTCTCTTCGCCTTTCATTTCTTTGCTTTGCCCATAGCACAGTTCCACGATTTTAAACATAGTCTCTTCTTGTACCAGATATGGCAAACGTGTAGCTTTTTCATGTTTTTGTTCAATATGCAGTCAATGGGAAATACCAATTACAGGTTCAGCTCCATGAAAGGTCTTCAGAAAGATGTCTAGGTACTTGTTGTCTACAAGTGATGTTTACATGAGTTCCCATCAATACAGCCTTACTTGACCTGAGAAATTATTTGCTCCAGGAGTCAGTGCTATTGCCTACATATCTTCCAGACCTCCTGTGAAATCTGTGTACCTGTGATTCTTATTGGCACTGCTATAGAAGGGGTATTCACTATCTTTTCTAATGGCTCTCATTGGAACACATCTAGATTTAACTTGGTCTTTATCATGAAAGCAGTCTTATTGGTGTCAGTCAGTCCTGGTGTCAACTTTTTATGATGCAGATTTTTAGCTACCAGTGTTCATTATGGGCAGCAGCATATAGCACCATACAGAGGATGCTAAATACTTCTCTGAGACACTGAGGTAAAGCTGACATCACTTGCAGTCAGCTTCTTTTTGCAGCACCCACCTCTTTACCTCGCTTCCTCATTCTCATGTATAACTTTCTAGATCTGTGGCTTGCCATCTGCCAGAAGCAGCTGACTAGGGTCCTTGGTTCTAGCAACACCATATATGCAGCACAGTCCAGGTCACTGAAGTAATGACTGTCACTTGTTAAGATTCTGGAGTTTCATCTCCCAACCCCTGTCCAACCCTACCTTTCCAGTGTCTTCTCACTTCACTGGTACTATGACACATTTTGATTTAGATTTTGCATAATATAATAAAGATCTGTTATCATTTGTGTTACAAAACACTTAGTTTTTTACTATTAAAATGAAAAAGCATCTCCATAGCAAATTAAATCATCATAATAAGTATAATGGGTAATTCTGTGAGCTACCCTCTAATAATTATACCAATATCACATTGTCTTCATTACTGTAGTTTCATGAAAAGGTTTAAGATAATTGAGTAAGTTCTCTAGCCACATTAATTTTCAATATTATCTTGATTATTTGCTATCCTTTAACTTTTTTGCATTCGGGCTAGGAAAGGCATTTGGTAGAATCACCAACATTAGTTATTTGTTTTTTGACCTTGTTCAGTTTGTTTGTTTTTTTCAATCTGAACATGGAAAATAATTTTTACTTCTTATGTTATAAATTTGTGTTATTTATATTATTTTTAATCTGTATAAATTCTGAAAGGCTACCTACTTTTTACTTACTTAGTAACTCCTAATCGTTTTGGTGGCTTCTTGGGAGCTTTGTGTCTGTTCTAGTTTGTCATACATTTTATTGCTTCTCTAAATGAAAGCACTGCAAAATGTTTTTCATTTATTCCTTGATATATTTGTAAAATTTGAAGAACAGAGGAGATGAACAACCAAAGGACCATATGCTAAGAACATTGACTGTAGACTAGTGAGGTCATTATTAATGTACTGGGTTAATGCTGGCCTTTTAAAATGGCTTATTTCACCTTCTAAAGTTTCAGACATGCTCTTCCACTTAAACATTTAAAAACTGTTATAAGTTCCACTGTTAATTCTAGAGTGAGGATTTCCAGGCTCATAGCTGCATCAGTGATGCATGGTGACTGTCCTCCAAAATCCACACATAAATAAGAATATTTTAATAAGTGTTATCCACTCTACTTATTCATGATGAATAAATCTTCCCAATGATGAATTGATCTTGTGAAGTCTTTGGATCAACATCTCAGTATTTAATATCATCATAATAAGAGAGCATACTTTACTTTTGACCCAATTGTAAATCTTTGCATGTAGACATCACATTGTTTAATAGTAATACTCTAACAGTACATTACAAAGAACTAGTACATATTTACTCAATTAAATATATTTTTTTTCTCCTTCACTCAACCTCACAATGAAAAGTTCTTTATGTTCCATTATCAACATCGGGAGACAAAAGATAAACACTTCCTGAATTTTAAGACAGACATATAAAGCTCAACACTTTTCTTGTCATGTTGCCAACACATTGATTTGGTATCTACATTGCACCTTGTGCTCTGATGTGTGCTGGGATAACAATCAACATTATAAATATTTTAATTATGACTTTAGGGCTCAGGAATTGTTTCCTAGGGAGCTAATTAGCAATTAACAAATAAAATAATCTAAGCCACTAAAAGTGTAAAGGCAGAGGATAGGAAGAGGCAGCTGTGCACAGTATTTCCTTTGATGGAATGGCCTAGAGGCATCATTGGTTACTCCCGCTTTACACTATTTCACATACATTTTTTACTATTTGAAATTTTTACTTGAACTTTTCTGTAACATTCAGAAAAATGCAAAAATAACATTAGTGAAAAGACACCTACGGGCCTTCCTCAGACTTGCGTGATGCTGGTGTTCTACAGCATTACCTCATCTGTTCTATAAATGTATTTATTGTGTCTATCTGTTGATCATCAATGTACATGCCCTCTGCTATCTATTCATTTCTGTCTGTCTGTCTGTCTGTCTGTCTGTCTGTCTGATGTGTAATTTTTTTGCACCCAGTAAGGGAACATTGACTGTGAGTATTTAATGTTACCAAGTTTAGCCTGTGTTTCTCAATGGACAAAAAGTTATTTTATGGAATTCCAGCACTGTTGAGAATGAGTGAAATTAGTATCAATGAAACAGTACTATGTAAACCACCATTTGTCTACTTCGTAACTAGCAACCTCCTATAAGTCAATCCTCTCAGTTTTCAGTAATCAGGATTTCAAGATTCTTCCTATACTAGGGTTCTCCCATTAGCTCTGTCACTTCCATTTGCTTCATAGAGTGCTGCCCCATCTAGGTCTTTTTTTTCCTTTTGGTAGAACATCTCTGATTTTGAGTTTGTCTGATGTTTAGATTCAAGTTATAGTTTATCCATCAGAAACCACATGGATGATATTGCAGCCTTTACCTATGATGTATCTTTTATAGATTTTTATGTCCCTCACAATTGGCCTTCCCGTATTGATGATGTTCACTTTTATCATTTGATGACAATATTGAAAAGTTTCTCTACTTTGTTATTAGTGCTTTTTCCCATCATTACTAATAAGCAGGGAAGCAACCTGAAACCATGTTAGCGTGCCAGTGCAGTTAGAATCCATGATGCTTTCCTGGTCCAGTCATTACTATGATAGTTGCAAATTAAAGATTTATCAATCAATCTATCCTTTGCTATTATTATTACTGGCATAATTCTGAAGCCAGTTGTTCCAGTAATATATATATATATATATATATATATATATATATATATGACCAGTGACAAGAAACATTTGCAATTCTATTTTAAGATAAGCTTTGAAAATAGAAATTGCATGTAATACAATTACTCCCTGAAAATATCTCAGAAAGGCCAATGTATCTTCCATTTGAACAAAAAATGTTTCAGAAAAATAGGAGGAAAAGGTTCTTGGTTTACCAGTTACAGTTTATTTTTTAAATAGAAAGCTTTCAAATACTTGTAGTGTCTGTATGGAAAAAATACTAGACTCCATGAGCCAAGGGCAATGACATAAAATTTAAAGCCACAGTAATTCTTAAGAATAATCACATTAATTTATAGATTATATCTTTGTTGATGCCACATTAGTCTTCTCCTCACTAAATATAATTAATTAGATTTATTGAAGAATTAATAATAAATTTTAAATATTTTACATGTCTACAGATGAATATTTAATAGGTCTATATCTTCAGGAGTTTTTAAAGTATAAAAACCAAAGGAAAATGCTCAACTAGAGCTTACTCCTTTCTGTCTGTATTACACATTTCTGCTAAAGTCATTTTCCAAAGCATGTCACAATCCTTGGCATGAAGGAATATAGTTTGGGAAGAAAAGTAATTCCCACATATCTCAAACATACTCTACAAACAAGGACTTGAAAGGAGCCAGTGCTTTTGCCTCTGTTCATCCTCACCGTCTCTCCCTTAGCTTATCCCACACACCTGTAGAGAAAAGCTCCAGGCTCTTGGGAGTGCCCTGATAAATGTCTTTTTAAGTGAATTAGTCAAAACATTAGGGAAATGGAATAAATGATTTGTGCATGACCTTTCAGCTGCAGATTAAAAGCAAGTCTCTGGGACTTCATTCCAGTTGCTTTTCCACTCTTCTGCCTGTTATTTGAATACTTCACACTCACATCTATGCCCTGATGTTGGCCAGGGTGAGTGTGTGTAAATTCACAGCTTTCCTAAGAACCTGTCTTTGCTTGTTCAGTCCTCATTCTCATCCTCTTATGAGTCAATGATGATAGCCAGAGGACCGCTTTAGTACTTCCAAGAAAATGACTAAGTCTCTCCAAATTCTGAATATCTCGTGTCCTCACATCTTTGTAGTGACTACGATTTGGAGCAAGGAAAAAGGTTTGGAAACAGCTTTGGATTTCTAGTAATATTAATGATATTAGCTTCTGTTCTTCAACATCCATAAGTCATGTTAATAAATAAAAGGAATAAGGTTGTCAGCCCGGACTCAGGAAAATACATTTGAAAATTCCATGTTGGAAATGGCTCCTTAGAGAAGTGAGTTGCAAGAATATTGATAAAATAGTCATGATGAAACAAAGCTACAATCCCTTTCCATGTTTTCTCGTTTAAAGACAGGTGACCCCTGTGGTTGAATTAGGGAAAAGCTAGAAGAAGCTGAGGAGGAGGGCGACCCTATAGGCAAACCAGCAGTCTCAACTAATCTGAACCCCTGAGTTTGCTCAGACACCGAGCCACCAACCAGGCAGCATACACCAGCTGATATAAGCCCCACCCCATCCCTCCCCTGACACATATACAGCAGAAGACTTCTGTGTCTGGACTCAGGGATAGAAGTTGCACCTAACCCTCAAGAGAGTTGAGGTCCAGGGAATGGAGAGGTCTGGTGGGAACGAGTCTGGGGACTGGGGACATCCTCTTGGAGATAGGGGTGGGGAGGTAGGAGGTTTGGAATGTGGAACAGTCAGAGGGTGGACTGGGAGGAGGGGAAAGTTTGGGCTGTAAAAAAAAAAATAGAGAATAAAAAATTAAAACAACAGATCTTCCTCTGTAGTCTCAACTGTCCCCAAACTTGAGGTTCTGTCTGAGCACTGAAATGCAGTTTGTAGGCATGCAGTAGCCTGCCTCACTCCATTAGACTATTCTGCATTTTATTTGTTTTTACATATCACAGTATCTCAGCTTTAGTATTCATGTCTTCGATAATCTGGACTGTTTTTGAAAATGCTCATATAGAATTCTCTCTATAATATACAATGGATTTCCTATATATCAGTTATTTTTCCTTTGTTCTGGTAGAACACCATGAATGATGGCAGTTCAAGGAAGAGAGGGTTTAGTGGGGCTTTGGATTCCAAAGGGATAAACGTCCATGATGCTGCAGCAAAGGAATGGCAGCAAACAAGCACGGCCACTATAAGAGAAGGCTGAGGGCCCAGATCTTGAATCAAGAGCAAGATGCTGACAACAACCAAATGCCAGAGAGGCTGTAAACTCTCCAAGCCCACCCCACCTGCTGTGAGGTACTTCCCCAGGAAGGTCTTACCTCCTCAACCTCTCCACACTGGAGACCCAATACTCAAATGTCTGAGACCGTGGGTGGGCAGTTTCTTATTCATACCACCAATTTCAAATTATTTATCATCATCATCATCATCAATTTTCACAACAAAATATTTAGCTCCTTTAAAATGTTCAAAGCAATAGAAAGTTATCCAAGAACATGTTACTTTGGTGGTCAAATTTCACAATCAGGTCTGTTTTTTGACTCGTAACTATGGAAAAATGTTCCACGTAGTTCTAAGAATTTAGTATGTACATGAATGTGTTTGTTAAATTTATATAATTCCTTGAAATGTGTAGAAACCCATAGACATACATATTTCTCGTGTTCTAAATACACACACACACACACACACACACACACACACACACACACACACCACTGAACTGAGGCGATGGAAGAAAGGAGAAATATACTGGACTTTAAGACATTAGATTTTTAAATACCTAAGGTGTTTTTATAACAGGTTTATATGATGCTGCTGAAACTCAGAAACTCGTGGATTAGAAAAAGGTCTTGGTTCCCAGACAAGTACATGCCTGCATCCTATTGGTTCTTTCTGAAGCTCTGTGATGACCATTGTCATAATTTACCCACATCTAATCCCTTGACCTATAAATTTATTGTTTTACCAGGCAGAAGGGGTAAATGGGTGCAGATACATTAAGCACTTTAAGATGAGATTTTCCTGCATGAAGATCAATACCTTCATAGTGGTTGTGGCGTGTGGATGAGGGCGACAGAAGAGTCAGAGTAGGATAAAAAGGTGTGCCAATGGAGTAGTGGGATCCATCCTTGGTATGAGGTTTGTCCCTTGTCGTATTGTAACTTGTTATGTTATGATATCCCTGGAAGGCCTGTCCTTTCTGAAGGCAAATGGGGGAGGAATGGATCTGAGGGAGAGGAAAATTGTAGTAAAGGTGGAGGGAGGGGAAAGTGCAGGCAGGCTGTAATATATGAGAATACACACACACACACACACACACACACACACACATAGTCTTCTCCCAAATATATATTCATATATATATATTCTTCTACCATATATATTCATATATATATTCTTTTACCATATATATATATGTATATATATATTCTACACACACACACACACACACACACACACACACACACACACACACCACTGAACTGAGGAGATGGAAGAAAGGAGAAATATACTGGACTTTAAGACATTAGATTTTTAAATACCTAAGGTGTTTTTATAACAGGTTTATATGATGCTGCTGAAACTCAGAAACTCGTGGATTAGAAAAAGGTCTTGGTTCCCAGACAAGTACATGCCTGCATCCTATTGGTTCTTTCTGAAGCTCTGTGATGACCATTGTCATAATTTACCCACATCTAATCCCTTGACCTATAAATTTATTGTTTTACCAGGCAGAAGGGGTAAATGGGTGCAGATACATTAAGCACTTTAAGACGAGATTTTCCTGCATGAAGATCAATACCTTCATAGTGGTTGTGGCGTGTGGATGAGGGCGACAGAAGAGTCAGAGTAGGATAAAAAGGTGTGCCAATGGAGTAGTGGGATCCATCCTTGGTATGAGGTTTGTCCCTTGTCGTATTGTAACTTGTTATGTTATGATATCCCTGGAAGGCCTGTCCTTTCTGAAGGCAAATGGGGGAGGAATGGATCTGAGGGAGAGGAAAATTGTAGTAAAGGTGGAGGGAGGGGAAAGTGCAAGCAGGCTGTAATATATGAGAATACACACACACACACACACACACACACACACACATAGTCTTCTCCCAAATATATATTCATATATATATATATTCTTCTACCATATATATTCATATATATATTCTTTTACCATATATATATATGTATATATATATTCTACACACACACACACACACACACACACACACACACACACACACACACACACAAAGGAATGGTAACAATCAGAAGCTGGGGCAGGGAAGGGAATAGTTTCCTTGGACTACCTTTGTTGGTATCAGGAATTGCCTCTACCTTCAGCAGCAACACCATTTGACGACCTTAACATTCCCAAAAGACCTTTGGTTCAATTCCCAACTCCACCTGGGAGTAGTTTCCAAATAAAAGGCAGTTTCTGCCCCCCTTTTCTCTTTTTTCTTTTCTCTTCTTTCTGTCACCCCTTCCCCTTGTCTCGTTCTCCCATTAAATGTCTCCACGTGGAACCGTGGTTTGGTGTGTTCTTTCTGGACAGACACAGGCGGATATGTAACAACAATGAGATTTTAACAACAGTGGTGGCCTGTACGCTGCTTCTGATTTCTCGTGACTAAGCCCTCCCTTCTCCCAACACCCCACCAACCACCCCTCCACCAACACCCCACCAAACCCCACCACCAACCCCCTCCCCCCCACCCCCACCGCCGGCTGGTACAAGCCTCCACCACCATCTTCTGGCTGCTGTGAGACTCAAGACTTCGACCAGCTGAGTTATCATTTCACCTGGCTCGCAGGAGACTTCTGCATAAACTGCAGCTGCCTTCCAGGACACATTTTTCTAGTTCTCGCTGCCTAGACCCCACGGTTCCACACTCCTGCTACCAGATTGCAGGCATACTTTCCACACACTCACAGGCTTATTGTTATTTTTTTTTTCCCGGTTGGCAGGTAGGACCCGCTTCCCGGGACAAAAGCTGGCCAAATTTTTCTGGAATTGTGAATCTCCTTAGCTAACATACGCGATGATAGGACCTTGATCATTGCGTGAAGCTTCCCTCGAAAGCTGTTCCTAGTACCCCCACTTCTCGTTCTGTGCTCTCGAAGCGGACAGAAAACCCCAGGCCTGAGTGGGATTGCTTTCTGGCGGGTCAGTGCCCATCGTAGCCTCCAGGATTCTGAGTAACAACTCAAATACCTGGTCTTGGCAGAATTCTTCTGTTGCCATTAATTTTCCCTGGGACGCCAGTGGAAATTAATTGGTGACTTCCCCCAATGGGAAATTCGAGGTCTTCGACCGTGCCCACACATACACTGTTAGGAGGTCTTTTGGAAATTTTCAAAACTTTAAAATTAACATCTCACCTGAGGACATCAAAATTGATACACCAACGCAATAATGTCTGGACCCAGTATTCATTAGTTAGTGGTTCAAAATGGCCTCATAACGGCGCTCTGAATTCCCCAATTTTACGGGATCTTCACAAATACTGCCAGCAATCTGGTAAATGGAATGAGATTCTTTATGATAGATTATAGTTTATTCTTCCCCAGATTTCTCACTACATTGACAGCTAAGATAACTGTAACTTAACTAAAAAACAGACGCCTGAACTCAGTTTCTAGCAACTAGTTCAGATGTAAGCTTTCAAAGATGTAACCCATTACTTCCTTACCAAACTCAGTTTTCATTGATTAAATGCTTCATATTTCCTCTTCTTGCTATACCATTGTCCTACTCCAGTTCCTATAAATTTGCCTAACTAATGAAACTTCCCACTATACCATCCAACTGTAATCACAAATTCTTGTTCCTTCTGCTCCACAAAAAGCTTATCTTAAAGAATAGGTTGTTAACTCATGTTGTTGGCTCATGTTGGTATATCTTTTGTAAACTCATAAGCTACAGGAAACCCACTCAGACCTACCACTTATGGACTCCACCCAGATAAGTACAGCTGCCTAAAGTTCCCACTTACTACCTATTCCAAAGGGTGGGATTAATCTGGGTTTCAAATGTACATCTAAGAGAATTTTTCCTTTCTCCCAAATGCGCTTAATCTTATTCTCTGCCTATAATATAAATGTATATGCGTGTCCAGCATCTTGTCAAGTCCAGGCTCTTACTACACCCAGGACAGCTCCAGAGGAGTGACCTCCAGATATTCCAATCTCCTCTCACAGACACAGATGCTTCTATTGGACGTGTTCCTTCTGACCGATCCTCAGATGGTCCACAGACCCTGCACAACAAGGAAATAGCCAACTCTAAAACTGGACAAACATCTCCCCTCATAAATGGCACTATCCTGTCATCCCACGTTTTCTTCCAGTTCCTGGACTTTTGAAAACCCTTTCCTGTTACAAGATTACCAGCCACTGTCCACTGAGGAGCCTGATGCAATGAACATTTACCAAGTGGGCCCTGATGGTGAAAGTCAGCTGTACCCAGACATTGATGATGATGCCCCAAGACAGCAGGAAGTAGCCTGAGACACAGCAGCCCTATCCCCCTTTCACCCTCAGTTTCCCCCTCCCTTTTTTCCTTCTTTTCATGATAAGAAAAAGGGAGTTATGTTGGTATCAGGAATTGCCTTTACCTTTAACCACAACACTGTTTGGTTACTGTTGCCGTGGTAATGGCCATACATTCCCAGAACACCTTTGGCTCAATTCCCAACTCCACCTGGGAGTAGTTATATCATATTCCAAATAAAAGTCAGACAGCTTTTGGGCTCTCGCTCTCTCGCTCTCTGTCTCTCTCTGTCTCTCTTTTTGTCTCTCTCTGTCTCTCTCTGTCTCTCTGTCTCTCTGTCTCTCTGTCTCTCTCTCTCTCTCTCTCTCTCTCTCTTCTC
The DNA here is from genome assembly GCF_021556685.1 of Rattus norvegicus. Taxonomy (NCBI): domain Eukaryota; kingdom Metazoa; phylum Chordata; class Mammalia; order Rodentia; family Muridae; genus Rattus; species Rattus norvegicus. The sequence goes on along the minus strand of NC_141540.1, from coordinate 83,510,963 downwards.
TCCTCTTCTCCCTTTTCTTTCTCTCGCCCTTTCCCCTTGTCTTGTTCTCCCATTATATCTCTCCATGTGGAAACGAGTTGGTTGATGTGCTCTTTCTGGACAGGTGCAGGCCGATATTTAACAACAATGAGATTTTTATAACAACAACCTTATTCATTGGAAGTTATAAATGCATTCATGATATAATAAGCTGCCATTTGTGGTGACAAGTTAAAGTAGCCATGAATGCCGGATGCAGTTTTCCAGCACAATGGGCAACTTTCCTGCATGTCTTACTTTAGGGCACCCTGGTTTGGTCCTTCTCATCTTGGGCACATTTCGTCTTCTCTATGGCACAGTAGGTCTCCCTCTTCTTGTTCCTTAGTTCCTTCCACACTTGGATCAGGCAGGTAATGAGCAGAGTTCAGTTTCTCTTTCAGAAGAAGCCTTCTCAGTAACATCCTATTTTCTTTTAAATTAATCATTTACATTTTAAATGATCTCCCCCTTTCAGGTTACCCCTCCACAACCCCTTATTCCTCCTTTTTCCACTCCCATTTGCCTCTATGAGGGTACTTTTCCACTCCCCAACATCTGCCTCACTGTCCCAACATCCCAGGACGCTGGGGCACCAAACCTCCATAGGACCAAGGGCCTCCCCTCTCTTTGATGTGAGGTAAGTCCATCTTCTGCTGCATATGTATCTGGAGCCATGGATACTAATCTGAGTTGCTCTGATAATGGATCTTCAGCTTCCTTGTCACATGTATTCCAATACTCTTCTTTATTCTCTCTTCCCAACCCCTTAAGATCTCATCTTCCCCTCTGACCGTCCTGTTTCTAGTTTCATCACACACACACACACACACACACACACACACACACACACACAGACAGACACACACACACTTAAAATCGAGAGGCTCTATATAGGAAAGAAAATATGGCATCCTTTGAGGCTGGTTAATTTCCTTATCGATGCTATTTTTCTTTATAATTGAATAAGATTCTATCATGTTTATGTATCAAATCTTTTGTTGATAGACATATAGGTTGCTTACATTTCTTAGTTATGAATCATGCAGACATTAAGCATGATCACATATCTATATGGTAGCGGTTAGAGTCCTTTGGATATATACCTAAGAGTGATATAAGAAATTATTGAAAGAAGAAACACACAGTACTTTTTTTATTTTTAAATAACCTCTATACTGGTTTCCATAGTGACTACATCAGTTTTCCATTGCAACCAGTAGTCAGCAGCATTTGTTTTGACCCACATCTTGACCAGAATTTGTATCTCGGTGCTAGTCATTCTGGCTAAGGTAAAATGGAATCTCAAAGTAGCTTTAATTTTCATTTCAAATATTTATTGGGTATGTATTTTTCTTCTTTCAAGAACTGCGTATTCGGTTCACTAGCTCTCTGATTGGAAGATAGATGGCTTAGAGTATTTGATTTTTTGCACTTTATCTGATCTATGTCTTGATTCTATCTGATGTATTGCAGGAAGGGATTTTCTTCTGTTACCATTTCTTGGGATTGTTTGCTTTCCTATGCAGGAGGCTTTTAATTTACATAATCCCCTATATCACTTTTGATGACTTGTTATTAGATTAAATTTCAGAGTTCTTACATATTCTCAGTCTTGATAGGGTCGTTGATCTACTTTTAATTTATGTTTGTGAAGGATTATAATAAGTAGTTTCATCTATTTCTTTTGTGGCATTTACTTTTCTCAGCCCTGCTTGCTGAAGAGGTATTGCCACATTTATTTATTGGCAAAATACGAGTAGGTATCACTGTGTGAAATTCTAAGTCCTCTGCTATATCCCACTGATCTTCGTGTTTGCTTCAAGCTATCAGCGTTTCCAATGCTCAATTAATTCACCTTGACCTCAGTTTATCTCCATGGTAGCATTTGCCATACTCAATGAAGCTATTTATACTTTCCTCATCGTGGCTGGAGTGTGAGTTCTCCAAGGGCAGGTACTTACAACCGTAAGTATCATAAAGTATCATAAAGTCTGTAAGGTGCTGCTTGGACATAGTTCAATGCTGACAAAATTTTGCTAAATGAATATACTAAAGAATTTTGCATCCTAAAAGTAACTATGAGACTTACAAAGGAGTTAAAGCCTTTATAAATCCAGTTCTGAGAAAATGAAACAACAGTAAATGGTCTAACTGATGATCTAGCCCATCAATCTTTCATTGAATAGCCTTGATGCTCTTGATAATCATAGCATTGAGTTTTGCTGAAGGTGGAGCATGATGATTTATAAAATAATCCATGTTCTATAATATCTTGTGTTTAAATTATATGTCTCAACTGCTACTCCCATGTATTTATAGTATGTGCAAGAAACAGGGAACTTCTCACAGGTTTTCATTTTACTTGAAAGATCATTTTCATCTTAACAGTGGAGATAAAGCATCAGCCATTCAAAGAGAGAGAGAGAGAGAGAGCCCCAGTCCTATGAGAATCTAAGGAATGACTTACTAAGAAGTTAAGTAATTCCTAGGAAAGTTCTAAAGCCAATGAGAGAGGAGATTCGACTTGAGAGTAGGGCTGGGATTCACTGAGGAAACTGTACTTGTCTGAAACTTGCAATGCACTGCGCTAAAAGTCAGGAGTAGAAAAGTCCATGCAGAAACAAAATTTTAAGTAGTTTTCTATTCACATGATTTTAATTAAATTATGTTCTGTCAGTACTTCAGCTGGTAAGAACAATTATACTAAACAAATGTACGCTGGAAATCAAGGACAACTTACTATCAGCTTTGCTTATCTCAGTCTAAGCCAGGTCCTCCAATGTTTGAAAAGCTTTGATGCTTCAACATGATGTTTGCCAAAGAGGGGTCTATAATGAGCAGCCAAATTCTCTGTATTTCAGGCACTTTCTTTAAACTGCCTTTGAAGGAGACTGTCAAGTGTTGCATGCTGTTTGTCAGTTAACACTTGGGGAGAGAAATTCACAAAGAGCACTTTATGTACCTTCACAACAAGGATATCTTAGCCAACACTTCAGAGCTATTTTGAGTTTGGGAGTTGTAAGTACCTCAGTCTTTTTAAGGTGATAGTAGCTGACCCAGGATGCCTGGGTTTTAAGTGAGTTTGTACTTTCAAGACCTTTTGACACTTGCTGTGCCTTCAATTATGTGTCTGATGACTTGTGCTTTTTATTTATGTGACTGTCTTCATATGATGAGCCTTATAATAATGACAGTGATGATTGAAAACACCAAAAAACAGTATGTAATTGTATACAATTGCACAGCATTATGATCTTGAATGGACACTAGAATCTGGAAGTAAGTATTAGTATTAATTCTGGTATAATGAGAACTTGGAGGCTCATGAAGTTCAATAAAACACCTATGGGGAGAGAACACAAGTGGAGAAATTCAATTTTCACTGGGAATTTCATGAGGTCAGCGATCTCTGTCAGGATTTTTAGAGGACCACAGGTGCCAAAGGAAGTGGGGGTAGGGAGTTTATGTGGTGGGCAGGGTGGAAGTATAAGTAGGGAACATCTTTCAAAAAAGTATTTATGTGCCAAATAAATCTTTTCTTAACATCATTTTCTGGGCTCATGGTGTGGCGCGTGCGTGTGTGTGTGTGTGTGTGTGTGTGTGTGTGTGTGTGTGTGTGTGAATGAGTAAATATTTGTGTGCATTGTGTGCATTGTGCATGTGCAAATATGTATGTCAGCAGGCTGTATGCATGTTTGTTTTCTCATTTTCCAATTTTCTTGTATGCTCAAAAATGTTCCAGTGATGTGCTTTATCCTGGGATCTTTGGAGGCTTACATTTTTTCCATCTTTTTTGTAACTTATCTAGCTGATAATATTTGGAACTCTCAGTTTCTTCAGATCAGAGCTAGGAAATAAGAGGGCATCTTTTTTCTGCTCTCATTCCAAGCTGACCACAGACTCTCTTTGTACATGGTTGCCTTGGAGAATAATGGAAAAATAAAGGAAAGCGAAGAATAAAGGTGGTATTCGGAGACCAGGAAAATAAGCATCAAGCTCATTTTGGAGACAATAGTGGATTGGTTCACCTTGACAATGCCTACACATTTCACTCTGGCTCTCATTCATCATCACAGTTAATTTCTCTTTTCATTGGCTAAAGAGATGAGTAGCAAGGAAGACAATACCTTTAAAACCCAACAAAGGGATCCTTTTGCTCCACATCCTCTGTGCTCATTCCTGAAAAAGGGCCTTAGCCACAGGAGGTCTATTCTGAGGAGCCCAGGCATTTCTACCTCAGTAGCTAGGTTTTTCAAAACAACAAGGAAATGCTTGTAAAGGGGCAAAGACCCAGTAAACGTGCTGCTTTAAAGAAAATAAACCTTCCAAAGAAAAAGTTGGACACAGCAAACTCCATCTTCCCCCCAGTAGCAGCACAGCGTGAAATACTAGACAGTTGCTTTGGAAGCCATTTGTTTTGCGTATGCAGTTTCAGTGTTTAGCTTTACATTTAGAAAGCTATATTTCTCGCATCTCAAGGTGGTCTTGGGAGTTCTGAGGGGAGTTTGTGTTGAGTTAATGGAACAACTCTTTGCTCTTTCTATGACTGCAGCTTTTGTTTATTAGTTTCTCTTTTCTTCAGAATCTATGAATGCACCAAGTCTCCCATTAAGCAATACCAAGAAAATTGGAATAAATCCTTTCTGTGAATTCTAACAACTCACTGTATCCCAACAATTCTCCAATCACAGCTTCTGTAGGGGGTTGGTATGGTACTGCTATGGTACTGGTAAATGCTATGGTATTCAGGTGGTAAATACTGTTCCCCTTGCCCCTTGACAGGAAGATCATCACTGAATAATGATGAATAATGATATGTAACCTTGTTCTCAAAGTGAATTTGTCACTAAAAAATTGGTCCTGTGATTGGGCAGTAGATAGAAGTAGATGGATTTTACCTCAACATAGGTGCTTTAGAGACATAGTATAAGCTGAGTATTATGGCACAGACTTGTTATCCAAACACTTGCTGTGTTTGAAATGCAAAGGCAGGAGGATTGCTACAAGTTTTAGGGTATCATGTAACCTTTAGGGTAATGAACTTCAAGCAGGTGAAAGCTATAGAATGAGAACTTATTTCAAACAACAACAACAAAAAGACCAAAACATAGTGTATTTAAAGCACAAACAGCATTGATACACTATTTTACTTGTTTTTGCACACACACACACACACACACACACACACACACACTCATTCATTCACAGAAATGCTTAATTATTACTATTGTTAATGTATGTTAACATTGTTTTTGCTTAGGACCAATTCCACCATCACCCTTACAAATTATGCAGTGAGTGGGTGCCATTTTAAACTTAAAACTCAAAGAAATTTCATAAGTTTATTATGTATTCAGTTAGCAGTTATCTGGACCTAAGCTTTGGCAGTCTGAGAAGTGTGTCAACATGATGCTGCTTTTAACTAGTCTTGGAAGTGTCTGCCTGGGATCTTATGGCTCCTCTGTAGTTGCTAATAACAAAGTATGTCCTCTAAAACTAAGCCAAGAGGACTTAGGGATGAGATAATGATAAAATATATCTTTTCCTTTACTGTAAATTTCCCTAATGGTCACCGAGCAATGGAAAAAGGGAACAGTGATGTTTATATGACTTAGATTAATCTTATATCCCTTTGTGTTAGCAAATGATTTATAAGTTGATGCAGCACTCGGTCACTTTTTTCTGTGTTGCTACTTGTCTATTTTACATTTTTCTGCCTTTTTACTATTTGTAGGTATGATCTCTTAGGATGAAAAACTAAAGATCAAAACCAAGTATAAATTAGTTGAAAGTCAGTTTCCAGCATTGACTAAAAGAAGGCCCATTTATCTAATACAACTGATACCTTGTGAGTTATAGCTCTAACTCCTGTCTTGGTAACTGACCCCTGGGGCCTGCTTTTGGGAGTAAGGACATGCTTTTCCTGCAGAGTACTTTCCCTTTGTTCCAGTCACATGAGGAAATGATCTATGCAGACGAATCTCAGCATTTGCCAAAGGCTGCTTTAAGCCTGTATTGCTTTTTAACACTTTTTAATGATTTCTTGTGAATTTCACAACATGTACCCCAATTCCACTCATCTTCTCATCCTGATGAATCTATCTTTCACCCTTGCAATGTTGTCCCTACTAAAGAAGACAAAAAAACAAAATAATAATAAACAAACAAAGAAACAAACAACATGAATCAACCTTACTGTGGAAGCAGTGGCTTGTCACAGGATGTCACATAGTATACTTATTTGCCCAAACAGCAGCTTTACCTGCAAATCTTCATTGCAAGGAGTCATTGGTCTGGTTTGAGGTCTCTAGCTTTTGCCATACTCCCAATACAGACAATTTTGCTTAGATTCTTTCTCAATATATTAGAAATGAGACATCCTGGAGCTATTCTTGCTCCAGGGGTTCAAAAGGAACACATAAACCTGGGAAGTTAACTAAGAGCTGTTAAACTCCTACCATACGAATATGAGGACACGAGTTTAGATCTCAAGAACACTGGTAAAAATCTGATGGTGAAAATGTGCCTGTAGCCACAGAACTCGGGGCTGGATGTAAAGACAGAAAGATCCTGAGATGCCACTGGTCCTCTAGTCTGAGTCCATCAGCATCAGCAAAAGACTCTTTATCAAAGTGTAAAGGCAATGAGCAGTTGAAGAAGCACAGCTACGATCAATGCTGGGCCTCCACAGGTTGTACACACATGCATCTATACTAACAAGTACATGTATTGTACACACAAACCATGCATCACACATACAATGAACACATATATACACATTTGTATGTGTGTTTATCTCTGATCCAAACTATGACTAGTAGTTTTACAACCCATATAAATGATAAGGATGATAAACAGTTTTAAATATCCTCCTTAATTAAAGTACAGGGACTCAACAATCAAATGAGAGTTTGAACCTATTGATTTTAAAATTAATCTAAAGTCTCCCATTTTAAATGTTTAGTATTGTTTATAGTTTCCATACATTCCAGAAGGAAAAAAAATTGAAAACCCAAGTGATTACAGTTATGGTTCATTTTCACTTACCCAGGGCCAGAAATGATTGAAAGCATCACTATGTCTCATTTCCATAAGATGATCCCTTAGAGAATTAGAAATCTTTAGTGCCTCAGGGTTTCCATTGCTATAAAGAGACTCCATGACTAAAGCCACTCTAATAATGGACAACATTTAATTGGAGCTGGCTTATAGGTTCTGAGTGTCAGTCCATTATCATCATGGCAGGAAGCAGGCAGCATCCACGCAGACATGGCCCTGCAGGAGCTGTCCTAAAGGCCATCAGGAGAAGACTGGTTTCCAGGCAGCTACTAAGAAGGTCTCAAAGCTCACTCCCACAGTGATACTATTCCTCCAGTGAAGCCACACCTACTTCAACAAGGCAACACCTCTTAATAGTGCCACTCTTTGAGTCAAACATATTTAAGCAACCATATTTAGCTAAACACAGAAACGCTCCTTTGAATGTTTCAAAGATGCTCAAATAGAAACCAAGTCTTCTTTTGGGTTATCATACTTTTAAACCTTTGCAGTAAAGTAAATTTTGCCAGTTCTGTACGAGCTTATTTATTCAGTAATTCATTAAATAAATATACAGTCATTGCTGCGTGGCAGGTATAGAACTTCATGTTAGATAATAAAGAGTGATGGAAACAGATCTGTGTATTTTTGGAGTCTATAGCTTATTGATGAAAACTAATATTAAACAAAGAAAAATAAAATACAGTCATGGACTTTTAGATTAACCATAGAGTAAGGGACTTAGAAAGATGGCTCATAACTTAAGAATACTGCATGCTTTTCTAGAGGACACAAGTTCAATTCTTAGCTCCCACATAATACCTGAGAATAACTCTCATTGGTGAATAACTCTAATTCCACGGGATCTAAGGCCCTCTTCTGGCTTCCATGTGTCAAGGCACATATGTGGTATGTAGACATACATGCAGGCAAAACACCAAAACACATAAAATAATAAAATAGTAACTAAAAATAAAAGAGTAAGATGCATATAAATATCTACTATCATGTATAAGCACAATGATAGGCATTTCCAGTTTTTATGTACAAAATCCAGAATGTCATCGCCTAGAATGTAGACATTTTTGTCCAGCCTTACAATACTACAAATATCAAGCTTTTTATCTGACGTCACTCAATTCTCTCATAATCTTCAGTGACCATTTCCAGTATTGATATTTTCGTTTTTTCCTGACATAGTCAAGATAATTCTCATTCAATAACAAGATGAGAAACATCAAACCAAAATTTGCTTTTGACCACATAGGGCTGGTTGGGTTTTTTGGGTATGCTGTACAATTTTCTTTTTGAATGCTGTCTCTGTCTCAGTAAATTTACCCACTTTTATTCTCCTCTGTGTGGTTCATTTTGTCACTGGGAAGTACTATATGTGCACTCCCCAGTGAAGTCAGTCTCACTGGCGTTTTGGGCTATTCATCTTCGCCCCACCCCCCTGTTCCTAAACATGTATCTCAATGTTTGGCATGATCCTCCCACTCATCCCAGTCACCTTCCTCTGCTAAACCTGTCTAGCTGGCAGACAAGCACTTTGAAACTTCATATCTAGTTTCTCATGCTACTGACATATTCTTTTTTTGGCATACAAATGTCAACAGGTAGGATCAAGTGGAAAGAAGCATGAAAGGTTAATTCCCCAATATCAGCATCAACTATAGGAAGTGTACCTGCAGAGTATCAGCTAAGTGGAACCCCTTGAATGAATTGTAATCCATGACATCTACTAAATTAGAAGGTTTCTATTGCAAGAAGGACAAAATTAGGCTCTTTCAATGTCATGGCTCACTGGATAGAGAACAGAGGCAGTCCTTACACAAGAGTCTTTCAAGCAGAAGAAAACTAGTTTTAACTCTAGATAGGTTTAATCAAATAATGATTAGTGTGCCAAAATTCAAAAGAACACTATCAAACATAAGCCTTCTAAATACCTATTAAGACTTGATCAGCTGAGGATGCACTCAGTCGGAGAGTGCTTGCCTAGTATGTACAAGGCCCTGCATTTTATCTCTAGTCCTGAAATGAAGCTTGCAATGAAGACATGACCAAGATATGTCTGTCATCACTATTGTCAAGAAAATTTTACATTATAACAGTGATTAATAGGAAAAAGAATTTTATCCTATTTATCTATCATCTATCTACCTATGTATCTTCCTACCTAACTACCTACTTTCCTACCTACCTACCTACCTTCCTTCCTACCTACCTACATACATGCCTATAATCTATCTAACTAAGGCAGCCACATTGTGGAATAGAAGCTATATGATGGATTTTATAAACATGGATCCTTTTAAGGAAATTATAAAGTACTTGATGACAGATGTATTTTTTATGCATTGATTTTTGTGACTGATATTCCTATGATAAATTAATTAGATAAAAGAAAGAAACACAAAGTCTTATGTTGTTTTATTTCACATCAGAGCCTTGAGAAATTGTAGCCACGGAAAGAGGGAAATGTACATTTTATGGAGAGCCACTTGAATGTGTGAGTGGGGGAAAAGGACAAAAGGATTTAGGGAGAGCTGAGCTGCCTGTTGGCTTCTCCCACATGTCCCTGTTCACTCTTCTGCTTTGGGAACGGAAAAGACCTTCTAAAATAAGGCTCCAATGATGTGCTATAGAAGGCTCAAGAACACTTTTCTGGCCTGCTTCAGAGGTAATGGCAGGTCAGGGAAACACCTTGTTTCTGCTACCTTCTCAAATGGCAAGGGTAGTATTTTCTGACTCTTATCAAAGTAGTAATGTATTTATTGATGGAATTAAGTGAAAATCTGTACCACTTTTTCTTCTAAGTATTTTTTCTTCCAAAATTTTTCTGTGTGTGCTATGTTTCCAAAAATATTTATTTGAATTGGGAAATTTCAAATAAACACAAAAAAATTCTTTTTTCTTCCTTCCTTCATTTTTCCTTCTTTTCTTCTTTCCTTCCTCTTCCCCTCCCTTCCTTCCTTATTATTTTCATATGATTTTAGTGTGTGTAGTAGTTTGAAGAAGGGTTTCCATAGGCTTGTATATTTGAATTCTTGGACCTGCTTGAGAAGGATAAGGAGGTATGGCTCGGAGAGGGTTTCTTGAGATTTCAAAGGTTCATGTCATTCAGTTCTCTCTCTCTCTCTCTCTCTCTCTCTCTCTCTCTCTCTCTCTCTCTCTCTCTCTGTGTGTGTGTGTGTGTGTGTGTGTGTGTGTGTGTGTGTGTTGTGTGTGTGTGTGTGTCTGCCTAATGTTTCTGGATGAGAAGTAAACTCTCAGTTATTGTTCCGACACCATGCTTACTTGCCTGCTCCATGCTCACTGCTATGACATTTGAGTGGTTCTCCATAAAATGTTCATTTCCCTCTTCCCATAGACTCACCCTCTGAAAACTGTAAGCCCCAATCAAGTTTTTCTTCTATAATTTGCTTTACTCATGAGATTACTTCAATTTAATTGACAGTATCTAAGATACAATATAATTAGGACTAATCTTAAACTCCCAATCTTTATTTCTTCATTTCCCAAGAATTGGATGCCAGTTAAGTGCCACTATACCTGGGTAAAAATAAATTTCTTAGTAAATGGTTGAAAAGAATTTGTATGTATGGATTCTGATTTCTTTAAAATCATGTTGAGAAAAAAACAGCCATTTGAAGCTACTTGTAAAAATCTATATTTGTCAAGAAGAGACATGAACATATAGGAATGCAAGATGGTTCATGGATGAGGTTAGTGTTCATAACCTAGACCCAAGTAATGAAGGCCTCGTGAGATAAATTAATAAGAATCCCAATCAACATATTTTAGTAGCTTAGGAGAGCACAGTTATATGAGTATTAGACCCAAAAAATATTTATCACAAGCCTCTCTGAAAAGGAGGCACAATGTGATAGAGTGAACAAAATACTAAATATTATCTCAATTAAGAACCTTTTTCTTTGCAAAAAACCAAAGAACTACAAAAAGCATTTTTAATCTTTTACCTTGCTATATTAGTTTTATTATAAAATTATTGCTATTGACATACTAGAGTTATGTTATTTTGTTATTTGTGGTAATTCATTATTTATTGTTTATTATCTAAAAATTGTAGAGATCAGAAATCTATGGCTATCTGGCGGTGCTAAAATCCAAGTGACAATGGAGTTGCAGTTCTGGAAGCTCTAAAAATAACCTCTTTCTTGTATTTTCTAGTTTCTAGAGTCAGCCTACATTTCTTGGTTTCTCGACCATCACTATGACTTCTGTGGCTGTCACTGAATCTCCTGACTCTATTGCTAGGATCATTGAAATTCTGTGACACCCCATTACCATGGTAACACAAGATCATTTCTGCACTTGGAGAGCTTTACATTTCTTATGTTACTACATACTTTAGGAAGTATAATGTGATTATCTTTAGGGATTATCAAATGTCTGTAGAGTCAACTCTTTGGCTCTTTTGTCTAATCCGAAAGAAAAAAAATGTATTTCGTGGACTCAGTGCTGCTTTTCCAGATTAATATGACTTATTTCAAAAGACATTTTGATTAACATTGGCAGGCAAACAGTTTAAAGCTTTGCTCACTATTGGCAGTATTACCTTGCACAGAAATGGTTGGTACCTGTGGTGGAAATTAATGCTTTTAAATATGCACACATAGAAGGTTACCATTTTTTGAACAAAGGTCTCCAGGTCAGTCTCCTAATTCAGTTCTGGCTTTTTGAAAACAAGACAAGTAGGCAGTGAAGAGTGGATTTTCTTATAATACAATAAAAAGTAGAGAAATTTTAATCCAGCAACATTGCTGGTCTGGCAAGAGATAACATCCAAAGATCTCCTACTTATGTGTGATCCACCTGGAATGCAGACACATCTTTAGTACACACCTTTAATCCAAAACACTGTAGGTAAGGTTAGTTTGTAGAAGCAGTAGCCATGTGGGAAAGTGATGTCTAATTGGAGAGCAGTTCAGTCTATTGAGTTCAGTGCCGTAGAGTTCAGTCAGCCAGATGGAAGTCACCGCAGTGAGTGCAGTGCTGTATGGCTGAGTGTGTTCATGAGTTCATGGAGTTCATGGAGTTTATGCAGTTCAGTACAGGTTAGCAGAGGCAGTTGAAGCCAGAGAATAAGGAGCCAAAGATTAGAACAAATTGCCAGAGTTAGTTGGAGTCTAAGCAGAGCAATTCAGTGAGACGCTAAGAGAAGCCATATTGAATTGGTCAGCTTGGAGAGGAGTTTAAACTATAAGAGCTGAGTTGAACCAGCTGGCCAGAGTTCAGAAAGAACTAGAAAGGGTGAGCTTATTCAGTAGTACATTTCAGAGGCTTAAGCATTCTAGGTCTATATTCGATTGTATGGAGACTAGAAGGTTCCAGGTCTAGGCCTAGGGCTAGTTAGCACAAAGACAGAAATGCTCTTTAATCAGTCCAAACTGTGTATTTGAACAGTTTGTGGATGGCTCTCATCTCATCCCATCTGAGGCAATAAACGTTACCTTTACAATAAAATGGTACTTCTTTATATATTTTAAAATAGGCACAGTATACTTATATGCATTAAAGTTTTCAGAAATCAATTTAATCCACACAACAATTTAATTAAAGATATTTCATTAAAAATGTTTTCTATTGGCATATCCACAAATATCCTGTCATTTACTTTATGAATAAGCTGTCTTTTAAGATGTGTTGATGTTTTTCATTCATTTATATCTTTTAATAGGGTTTTGGCATATACTCAGTAAGTACAGATTAAACATCTCTGCATAAATAGATAGTTAAACAATGCATGGATCACCTTTAAATTTAACAATAAAGAGTTAACTTCAAATGCAGACAACGTTCTTCTACAATTCAATTTTATCATTTTGTCAACTTTATCAACTCATAACAATGGCCAATCTTACTGATATTCTGATCTCTGATTTATTCATTAGCATTTAATTCTCATTTCACTATCTACATTTTGTTCTCTCAATTTATTCCATCTATTATAATTTCTCAGCCATGTCACTCATGTTTCATTGTAATAACTTCATATTCATCTTCAATCCCTATTCTTGTTTTGTTTTGTTTTGTTTTTTCGGAGCTGGGGACCGAACCCAGGGCCTTGCGGTTGCTAGGCAAGCGCTCTACCACTGAGCTAAATCCCCAACTTCAATCCCTATTCTTAATATATATAGTTATCTCCGACTTTCTACTCATCCCTTATACTGGATATTTCTACCCTGAATTGATCATATTTCCCAGTGAGATTTGAGGTCTCGAATATATGTCTGCAGACAATATTGGTTTCTGAAATGGTCACTGGATCTGGGAAGTCTAGTCCTGTTTTCATTGCCTCATTAAGCAATGTCAGAGTTGAGAGTTGTAAGTTGTGGACATGAGTTCATGTGGTAATGTTTCAGGGTGCAGGAAGCACTTGGATT